>NW_012130088.1:1222543-1273221 GCF_000143395.1 Atta cephalotes
TATATATATATATATATATATATATATATATATATATATAAAGTCGTAGATGATTGCAGGATCCCAAATCATAAGAAATTGATCAATTCTAATCAAGTATTCTTCCTATATTTGGCTGTACTTGGTCAGTTTCCTACGACTTAAGACTCCACAATCATCTATGAATTCTATGTAAACGAGACTAAAGTCTATCCAAAAGATAAGTTAGATTCTGCATAGTTTGCTTCTGCTAGTTATTAATAATTGGTTGGTATAGCAGACTAACAGCAAACAACAAAATGTTGTCACATATTTACTAATCACTGGTTAAAGATACTGACTTACTAAATTAACAAAATCCTTTCTCTCAGTGTATAATCAAAACTGCACACACTATTATATTCACTCACAAGATGATATTAAAATGAATTATTCCAAAAATTTATACGCTAATTAAAGTAACGCAACAATATTGCATTAAAATACAATAATATTTAAGACAATAATTTGCGAAATAATCCAATAAGAGAAAAAATCCTATTTTCAATCAAAGCTGATCTTGCTGCCTAATAATATTAATACGCAAATTTCCAAATACATTTTTTCAGTTCTATAAAGTGCGCATCGATTCAGTTGTTGGAAATGCAATCATAAAAATATTCGCATAGTTATGAAAATTTCTTTCAAAATTAAAAATCAAAATTATTCCTTTACTTATTGATTTTCATTACAAGATATTTTAATTTACTTCATAGCTTAATCTATTTACTACGTGATTTAATTTTATTTAATTTTTAAGTCAATTAAAAATCTAATTTATGTAAAGAGAATAATGCAAGCATGATACATTTACGTTCATCAAACGTTTCAATAACATGTATCGCACACATACATTAATACTTATAGTTTTAAAAACCTATATACATATGAAAGTTGTGTTTTATTTTTATTGAATACATTTTTATAATTTATTTATTTTATTTGTTATTACTTCTTTATTTGTTATTTGTTATTACTTCTATTATTAAAAACCAAAATTTAAAAAAATAAGAAAAATCTAAATATTTTTGTATGTGAATACTTTATGTACTCATAATAACTTTATGCAAAGTTTTATTACGATTCACCGATTAATTATAAAGATTTTATACAAACAAATATTTTATTTATTTAATCAATAACTAATTTCTGCATCGCAATATAACTTTAAATAATCTTGAATACATGAAGTATTTATACTAAAATTGAGAAGATTTTTGTCATTTATTTTATAATACATTTCTATTAAAGAATATCAGATTAAAAAAATATTATTTCTTATTGAAATGACTTATAATCCAGATGGTAAATCATCACTAAAAAAATTATACTACTTTTAAATGTGATTTAGAATAATCTGTAATTCTTACATAATTTTGTTATTATTCTGAAATATTTATCGAACATTCTTAAATAGGGCATATTCGTGAAGGTCTTTTCAAAATAAGAAAATCAGCTAAATTTATTTTACTTTATTTCATTTGCTTGATGATTTTTATAACTACTTCAATTTTTTGTCTTGATCTATTTACTACGTGATTTATTTTAATTTAATCCATTTAAAATCTAATTTATGTAAAGAGAATAATGCATGGACACATTTACGTTATATAGAAACGCGTCGTCTTTAAGGTCTCTCCGAATGCAACAGCTAGCGCAACGACAATTCACCGCCAGTTGCCTATCAGCGATTGCGTTGACCTCAAAGCGATAACGCTACGCTAGGTACGCCCCTTCCACATGCACTGCGATATCGCGTAAGCGCGTGCACCTCGCTATTGTCTGCGTCACTGAAATCGATCGTTGCGCGTCGCGACGCGACACAAGCTTTGATACCGCGACGTCGTCCGTTGCAAAAAATTTTGCGATATTTTCGGATCGTGACGTGATTTACGATCTCATGAGATTTATCGAACTAGCTTATCAAAAATCTCAGCACCGTTATATTTGCCGATTAAAAACCTTGTTATACAAGATATTATATATTTTTTGCATATGGAAAACAGTGATATAAGAATTTGCATATTAATTTAAACTTTGTGCATTTACATAAATATTAATCAGTAAAAAATGTTCGGATCATTAAATAATATGAATATAAATGATAATAGAATTCTATTCGTTACTTCCGTGCAGATTATTATTGTGATACAATTCTTCAATATCTTTATATATAAAAATTTTCCAAGCTTATACACATTGGAAAATTTGTGTTAACTTAAAACATCTCACATATTTCAAATAGTTCATTTAAATTTTTTTTTGTTTAAAGATGAAAAGAAAGTAACGCAAAAAATTAACATAGAAAATATAGTTGAACAGTTAGGCAAATTGCGGAAGCATATTATTGAATGAAATTAACATTTAAAATATATGAATTAACACATATTTTTATTTGTACATATTTATTTATTTCAGAACTTGCGTTCTAAAGTATATTTTTATGTAATTTGTTTATAAATTATTATTTTAACATTAAGAAATCAACTTGATCACACAAAACTTGATCAATTTAAAATAAAATATTCAAATAACTATCACATTATGTTAATAAAATTACCATGTGAATATACTCAAATATAAAAAAAACATAACAAGAATAACAAGAACCGATTTTAACATAAATACAAAAATGTTTTCTTATTATAAAATTAAAATGATTTAAGTTATGAATAAGAAAGGAGAGTATTTTATTTTCACGAGATGGAAAAGCGCGCGTTAAGAGATATATTATGTCAGTTCCGAAAATGTGTTCGTCGTACAAAGTTCTTTCAATCAAATTATCACATGCGGCGAACGACCCGTTATCGGATATCGCCATGGACCGTCCGCGGAATTGGCAAAGCTCGGTATACGTAGGCGAACCATGCGACGTATCGTGCCTCTACCAAATGGGAGAAGGGCGTGCCTGCCGTCGCTACACACTGCGCAGTTCATGCACGCATTACGATGTTCGCGTGTGTGTACGTGTATGTAAACTTGCAACGTGCACAGACCACGTATGCGACACGCGTGTGTACGCACACACGACTCGTGCAGAATCGGAACGCAACCAAATTGCAGAATGTCGCGTCGATTTTGACTATAAAGAGAATCTTTCAAGAGATTTCATTGCGCCACTACAGAATACGAGGAATTCTTTTTAGAATAAGATTTCAGACTTTAGATTACGCAGGAAAGAGAAGGGAGAAACGAGGACAAAAGTTCCAATAAATCTTCATCAAGAAGCAATCGAGGCGGGTGCCTCTGATTTAAGAGATGATGTCGTTTAAGAAACTCTCTTAACATCAGGGCTTGAAGACATTAAGAAACGCGGGCAGCGAATAAATCATTTCGGTTCGCAAGGCGTTTCGGCTAAACGGGCTTCTCCCCTTGATCCAAATAAATGAATCTTAATCATTGGTTACATGCAAAGAGACATGGCCTTGCCCATCGCGTTCATAACTAGGTTATACTTGACATAACGACAGTATATTATCCCATCCGTTACTTTACTTCCTTGTAATTTTTTCGATAATTAAAATTTCGGAAAACACAAACTTTTTAATCAGTAAATTACGTACAAACACATTGTTAATACTAAATAGCACTAGGACATTTTATTTTTATTTAAAATTACATTAGTACTCTTTATTTTGAAAATAATACTGATGTGATTTTTAAATAGAATTATAACATGCAATAAAATCCACAAAGCACAACTTTTAATCAACAATAAGCTATATACGCACGCAATTTTAATATAAAATAAGGACATTCATTTTGGAGAATAATATCAATGTACATAATTTTTAAACTTTATAAAATGCAGCGAAATATGGCTTAAAATAAAAAAAATAAACCTATGTCATGTTTTAAAAAATACTGTACATATGACTCTTAAAAAGAACTCTCTGTTAAAAGAATTCAACAGATAAATTGATGTTATCAAAAATGACGACATAATACAAAACAAGAGGCTAACTTATGCAGGCGAATCATTCGCGACGGCGCGAACAGGTAATAGACGACAAGGTGACGGCAATTTTCCGAAGATTCTGGGTTTCGATACGACCGTGAAACGATTCGACGTAACTACGAATCATATCGTGGATGACGTCCGCGACGGAGTCGAGGAGCGTGGAGCGTGTCGGTGGCGAGGGTCCCCCTACTTCCGGCGAACCATATCCGGCAGAACGCCCACCTATATCTCGGTCCGCCAGACCGTGCATACTCCCTGATGTGTCCGTAATCTATCGTTCTATTACGATCCAACCGGACGAAATTGTGAACAGCCCTAACCCTTCAACGTGCCATTCAATTTTCATGTCGATTAAAGTTACATCTGACGCAGCATACATTTTCCAACGCATAAATGCATATGCTGATTATCCTTATGCCTGAGATGACATTCAATGATATTTTGTGATACTAATATTGTTAATTAAGATAGATAATTAGGATAGTAGTAATTAATTAAGGTAACCGTAAATAAATAATAATAAATAAATTACAAAATGTTAATATATACGTTGTGGAATAGTGCCGTTAATAAGATTCAATGTCGTATGTCAAAGATTAATTGTGACGTATGCATTTGTAAACTAGTAACTTTATGTTTTTGTATTAGCTTCTTTGTTTACTGATGTAATTGAGACGTTTTTTTGACTGAAGTAATTGTTAATAACTGAGGAAGACTAAGTAAGTCAAAATTTTAAATTGTTTATAATTTTAGATTGTGATACAGATTGTTATGATAAACTTGTATAAGTATTGGTAATCTTTGAACTTAAAAATACTTTTATAACGATCGTTATAAGCCATAAATAAGTGATTAATAATAAGATGAAGGATTTAAAAATTTGAATTTAAAAATTTACATTTCTTTCTTTTATAAATTCATCAGAAGCCATCAAGTGAATTATTTCTGTTCTAATATGCAGCATACATATTTTAACATTGGCTATACTGATATGCTTTTCGTGTACAGTTTCTGCAACAATATGCTACGAAGGCTACAATATGCTGCGAAAGTATGCGCACCAATTTCCAGACAAAAGAAAGAATGCCAGATCGACGAATCATTATGTTGACCAGATCAGTGTTTGGCTGCAACCTCAAGTTGCTCTAAATGCAATGTTTGCATTGCTGCAGCAAAAGGCCAACATTTTGAACAATATTTCCATTCAATAAATAACAATGTGAATAAACAAGTGTAAATGAATAATAAATAAGTAAACACAAAAATGAAAACTATGTTTTGTCTTTTTTTAGAAACCTCTCCAAAACGAAAAAAAAACAAGCATATCTCTAAAGGACTTTCTTTTTAGTTTATCAATTCTTTACAATCTCTTGAAGTTTTAACATTTGAATTCAAGGTACCCTTATATAAAACATTCAATATAGGATATCAAAATTTTTTACAACATTGCTTATCATGCTTGAATGTACACACATCATAATTATTTTAATAGTCGAACAAAATTATTTTCAAATCTGTATCTAGTTCAATTTTTAGATATTCCAACGAAACTGTTCTTTCCATGTAAAATCGCAAATATCTTTAAGTCAACATTTTAAAAATAAAAATACAATAATTTTGTTTTAAGTGATCGCATTCGTTGTCCAAGTTTAAAGAAGTTTTTTCTCTGGTATATCCAGATAGTGTTTACCAAAGTTTTAGTCTCTTCAGTAACGATTAAGAATACGGGTTTTCGACATGTAGAGTGAATGAAATAATTTTTCGTACTCACGAATCTATTACTGTTTTACATAACTGTTCAATTTAATAATATATTTTTGCAAGATTTTCATCAATAAAAAATATGTTTAATAAAAAAGAATCGATATAATAAAAAAAAATAAATAATGGTTGTTACAATGTAACCGTAAATTGATTCGATCTTTGTTATTTCCTTGTAACAACAACAATTAATTTTCTTACCGTTGACAGCTCAGTCACGATAAATCATAAAAATGTCAGTAACACGAATGAATTTTTTACGACGAATGTACGATTTGCTCATTTTCACGTTAATCTACATTCGAGATCGTAAACAAGTCCCATAACAAGATGCATGACGAAAACCCAACGACATCGTGAAATAGAGAAAAAAGTTGCGTATGTGCCGCAGCTTGTAGCTCCATGTATCGCAAACAAAAACACGAGAGAGTTTACTCCTCGTCTCGCGATTCTCCGAGGAACGACTCCTCTCTTGCACAAGTTCTGTTCGTCAAAGTGGCTTTTGCCAGAAACCGCAAGTACGGCAAGTAAGGCAAGTACCGCAGATAAAAAGTTTCTGTGTAAATGGATATATACAAGTACAGAATATCTCAATTATGCAAGGACATAATGTTAATTAAATTTTTTAAAAATTGAAAGAAATTACAAGCGTTCATAAATTTTCGATAAAGACAGATTAAGTAAAAGAGTCAGTAAAAAGATCAGAAGAGAAACTGACTCTCAGTATCGCGTCCAACAGGATCCATCGTATGTCGTAGAGATAAATCGACTTCAATATTCATCACGGCCATGTCCCGTTATCATAATTAACGCGAGAGGCGCGATAGGATGTTCACACACGTCGATCTTGTCCACATGAGTGTTCACGTGTAGAGCAGGAAGAATGCAACGAAGAAAGTAATAAGACCGATAAACGAGGTAAACAATAGCGATGTTTTACACCACGTTGCTGACTTCGCAATTAAAAAAACGTCATGTACAGTCGGAACGCACGGATGGCGACACCGCGGCGAGAGCGTTAAGTCCGTCTCGTAATTAATCACCGCAATAATAAAATGGCATCTTGCGATTTTATCGCATGACGTAAACAAAATAAACCCGCGCGAAGGCACGCGAGATGCCATCTTCAGTGGCAAGAAAGCTCCGATAATAAACTCGCAGTCAGGTGATAAATAAAACGGATAACAATTGACTCTAATTTATGATAAGAGGGAGAGAGAGAGAGAGAGAGAGAGAGAGAGAGAGAGAGAAATGCAGATCTATCATAAATATTGATTAATAAATTATCTAAATGGTTTTCTGGGTAATTATACTCTATATACAAATCTCAGCACAGATTGCTTTAATAGATTATCTTACAATTAAGCGAATAATTTCAACTTGATAAATGTAAGTATACACACTGTTAAATATCAAAAAAGCAACGGTAAGTAGCAATTCTTTGAGTTAAATAACATTTTATTATTTTTAATTTGCTATGTCAAAATGCAAACCAATCCATTTCTGTGGTTAATTTCAAAGTAAACGTCTTGAGTAAACTTAATAAATAATAAATTACATTTGTGTCAATTTTACATTTTCCTAAGTTAAATTCTTTAACTCCATTATTTTAGATAAATTAACGATATATATTAAGTAAGAACAGTTGCGATCTTTAATCATAAAAATAATTAAAAATAACTGGAATTGGGTCTAATTTGAAATTATAAATTCGACAGTGTATATAAAGGCATTAATTACACGGTCAAAATGTGCACACAAAGAACGATTCTGCTAAAGTATCTAAAAATTCAGCTAGATACAAAATAATTTTATTAGACCATCAAAATAATTTTATAAGTAGGCATCGCAAGCGTGATAAACAATACTTTAAAAAATGTTGGCAATTAATTTGAACATCCTATGTAATTATTTTGATGGCCTAAACAAAATTATTTTCAGTATACCTAATTTTACATCCAAAAATTTTTAAATACTACAACAAGACTATTTTTTCCGTACATTCCTAGTGATATATCAAATATAAATGTAAAAAACATTTATACTTTTGTAATCCATGTAACTCTTTCCACTTTATATATTATGCGGTGCGAGTACTAATCAAAAGTGCAAGATGCAAATTATTTAGTTATAAAAAATTAAATAAAAATTAAATAATACCAAAATAGAAATCAGAGACTTCAGAAACTTTCTGAATCGCCGCCTGGACTCGTTTCTGCCACATGCAGCCGAATGAAATCGTCGGCATGAATTGATGTGTACACACGTTATTAACTAATGAAAATTACACGCGGCTGCGCGCTACTGGCCTGACAATGGAGCGGCAGGTTAGACATTTCCAAGACGCATAAGTCAGCCGAGCGTTAGAGCAGAGCCTGCTCACAAGCCAATGTACACTAACCATTTGTCATGCTTGGTTACTGCGCGCGCACTCAGGCACCCGAAGTGACTTCATAAACCTAACCACGGATGGAACACCTGCGGCGCGTAAGGATGCTTGCGTAGTGTTTATCGAGGTGTCAACCACGGCGCTTAGTCGAAAAATTTAACGGCATGAAGTGTCATCGCGTCAATCTCTAAACAAATACCGCCCGGTTGCACGAGCGGTTTCACGGACTGTTTCGTAAGACTTGCCCAACGTTCGATGTGTATATGCATCAAAAAATTTGCAATTGATTTATAAAGCAAAAATCTAAATCGAGATACAGTTGCTGGAAGAGAAACCTTGTCTATAAAAACTATTTAATAAATTTCTTCTACACTCATAAAATATTTTACAGAGAAAAAGTAAAATTGATATATTAAAAATTAATTTAGAAATATCATGAATTTATATAATCAATAATTGTTTTTAAGAAAAATTTGAATGATTAATTTGTTCACAGAGACCATTTCAGAATGCATTTTCCACAAAAGAATTCCTAGATCAATTCAAGTGTTGATCGCGCATTCGCCATTTTCCTTACAAATTTAAATTCTTAATACCAAATACAGTTCTAGCCGCTTCCAAGTAAATGCACCATAAAAGGAACGGAGAGTTGCTGTCCGCGAAGAGAGAAGTCACTCGTCAAGACGTCACGCTGGGCTGGCTATACGTTCCGAGGAGTGGTCCTCAATGCAGTATAGATCCCATGATCTATACGGGACAAAATCCACCATCGAATGATCTCGATCTCGATCCGAAGGAATTGGATTATCAATTATCCAAGCATTGGCGCGCGGCCGCCGCGGGCGACGATTCGTTACGGTCTCGTGACTCAGCGCAATATATCCCGAATGGGCGACGAGAAGCTTCACGGCCACCTAGAGATCTCGTCGCTCTCGCTGCACAGTAGACTCACGCGCGAGAGAGAGAGAGAGAGAGAGAGAGAAGAGAGAGAGGAAAGAAGAAATTTAAACAATTACAACAAAGCGAACAACCTACATAACTTTTCGTAAGTACAGATGAATCTTTTTTTTATTTTCAAAATTTCACTCTCAAATCTCTTGACGCAAGTTTCAATTTTTATTAAATAAAGATTTTATCATTTAAGTTAAATAACTTGGCACAATGTAACTTAATTAATTTGGGAATGTAGCAGAGATATTGAAAAATAATCTTGAATTTTACTAGATCTTTTGAAAACTTAGAACAGAAAAAAAAATTTAGTTGAACAAAAAAAAATCTAAAGTACCTATGGAAATAAAAACATGTGTTAATTAACTCAATAAAAAAAAGGTTGATAATAAAAATGTACGAATATAAATATGTGTACGAATATAAATATGTGTACGAAAAGTTAGTAGTATTGAAATAAGTAGCAATCATAATTACTGGAAAACGACTTTGGCTTGCATAATTTCTGTATACATATATTTTTATATTGATATATTTATCCTTCTTCAATTTATACTTGGCATGTATTTTTAAAAAAATCTCTAAGTACAATATTATTTCCTTATATATTTTTAATAATATTTATTTCTAGAAAGAGAGAAATCAAAATGCAGATCTTATATTTTATTATATCTGGGGAAAAGAGCAGAGAAAATAAAGTAAATTAAATATTAATAATATTTTCGTATCGCGTTTCATAAATGTCAACTTACTTTTATTTCGCATAAATATATCGTATAAATTCGAAAAACTAAATAAATATTTTATCAATGAAATATAAATCACTACGAACTGATAAGTGTAAAGGTCTCTATGATACAATATTCATCATCAGGGTAACTCCAGCAAAGCTGGGATTTACGCCTCAAAAATCAGAAAAAATGGAGAAGGAATGGGGGTAATTTTTCCACCTACTCAATTACATGCCTTTGTGTTATATATTAATATTGTTATGATTTCAGTTTCTTACTGTCAATATTAATGAAATTATTGTGAGTTGAATCGATTTGTCACTGTAATAAGTAGTCATCATAAATTGTAATCTACATAAAATGATTACTGTAAGGCGTATAGAAGACTTAGTGGTAGGTTATTTTGTGATACATAAGTGTAGAGAAATAATAAAGCATATTGTATAATGCATATAGTAAAATGCAAGTGCTTTGCTTTTGTATTCTTTGTTTAATTTGTTGTCTTGTATATCTCACCTGTTTGGGATATATGCATTTTTAGCAGGTGGGATTTATGCCCAAAGCATACAAAATGCTCAGATTGGATTCAATGCACTAAATACAATAAACATGAAAATATGTACCTCATGTAATAACACTTGTAATACTTGGAAAATTGTAATTATTATCTATTATACTTCATGTATTTATCATTTTTCATTTTACTCCTTAATAAAATTTTGTAAACATATTTTTTAAGTTATTGTGTCGTTTTTTTACGTCTTATTTATAAGCATTATTTGTAAATTTTTCATAAACTGTAACATACCCTTCTCCTCCTATGAATAGCCGTTGTATATCCCACCCCTATGGGATATACAAGGGTTTCAAAAAATTCTTTTTTTAATACAAAAAATAAGTATTTCGGATTTTTAATATTTTTTTCATAGTAGTAGACAATACAAAGTTTTTACTAATACAGCTCGTTTACCTTTAAAAATAGTAAATAATACTTAATACATTTAGTTTTTGGTGCAGTATATATCGGAGTTACTCTACTCTCTAAAAGTGAATCAATAATTATTACTGACTTTAGTGCTACACTTAATAATACACATACACACACACACACACACACACATATCACGCGCGTGCGCGCGCGCGCGCTGATTCATTTGTAGAAGTTATGATTTCTACAGATGAATCTGCAGAAAATCATAACCTCTAAAAGTGAATCAGTATATTATGACTGAAAAACAAATATTTACTGATGATTATATCAGTTATAAGTGAAGCACTAAAGTGATAATACACTGTTCATTTTTAGAGAGTATAATTTTTACTAAACTAAATATAATTCTCGACATTTTCATGCAACAATAGCGAATCTTAAAAAACGATAATTATTATATCGCACAAATATTATTAATTACTAACCTAAAATCTGTTAATTAGAATGTTCTGCAAATAAGAAAATTATTTTATTAAATTTCATATATATCTCTTATCTTATGTATAGTTCAAGATTATACAATGTTAATCTGTTTTAGCTCATGCAATCACACACCAATCACTTGCAAAAAGACAGTTACGATCGCCCTCGCATTAATTACCTGAATACGACTCGCATTTTTCTCAACACTCCCGACGTTAATGTTCGTATAATAATCGATAATGTTCGTAGCGAATAAGCATAGCGGCTAAATATTCCAAGAGAATAATCGCACGATCACGTTTCGAAAGATAATAACGAAGAGACACACAGAGCGATTTGCGCTGCTGCCTGACTGTCTGTGAGTCTCATCGCGCGAATGAAAACATAACGACCATGTATAAACAGCTCTTGCAATACATCGCAAAAACAATAGATCTCGAGCTACTATGTACATTAGATACAAATCGTATTATTCACCGTTACGAAATATTTAATAAATCATCGAAATTAGTTAATCGTACGAATCGATAATTATTATTTGTAACGAACATTTTCTTTTAACTTTTCGCGACCGTGTCTCAAAAGAAGCAATAACAGCACGACGACACTCGTCGCTCGTTGCTAATGTTTGAGTCTCATTGCGAGAATAAAAACAAACTTGAATATAAACAATATTATTGTGCTATAAACAATACTATTGTGCTATAACGTATAGATGTAATACGTGTACAGAATTCCTGCGAATTCCCTAATCTTACTCCTGTGCTTCGTTAGAAAGAACGAAATATATCAGCATCTCTGTTCAACTCTATTAATAGATTTAGCAGAAAAGCAGTTTTGTAATTGATTAAGATTCTTTGATATGATTTTATAGAAATAAATTTAGATTCAATGAGGAACTAAGAGCAAGATCAATCATATTAAAAAACTTTACAATAGTTGTAAAATTGCTTCTTTCACTAAACACAACCAATATTTTTTTTCAACTCGATATTAAAGAAAAAACGAGAGAGAAAAAGAGAGAAAGAGACAGAGAAAGAGATATGCTTCAAACTATCTCATTCCTTCTAGTGACAACATCATTGGAGTGCGCAGTCTATTTTTATTATGTTTATGACTATATGTGGCAAAAAGGCAAAAATAGATTTCAAATGCTCTGTATCACATTATTATGAAATATTTAACATAATAAATAAATCGCTGAAGTCATATATACAATTCATCGTGCAAATTGATCGGAAGTTATTCATGAGAGATGGTTATCGTTTAGTATCTGACACGTTCGCATCTTGGAAGATAACACATCGTACCGTTCGTTGCCATCACGGAATATTTAATACAATAGAGAATTATTCGTGAGAATTGTTCCATTCCAACACTTGACGCTACCATATCTCGAAAGATAAGACGATGCACGGAGCGGCTTGCTTCACTGTTAAACTGTTTATCTGCTCACAGAACAGCGACCTTGCATACATAGCATCGCCGCTGGTATACAAAACTTCACACCGAGCACCGCGAGCCAACCAATTTATTAGAATATATTCTGAAAAAAAATTCTAGAAAACGAACGAACTAACATATTCTGATCACCACAATTAGATATCTGGTTACTTCAACTAGAATTCTAATAGGTTTAACTATAGAAAATTTTGATTTATTCATTTTCCATTAGAATTTCAATTCATGCAAGACTTTTTTCCAGTAAATAAATATCCTTCCTCTAAATACAGCTTCCTGTTATTCTTATTCTATATTTCCTATCCCCAGTATTTCATATTATTTTCAATTAGTAAATATGTTATTATCGCATGTTGAATTCGGCACTTACGAGGAAAATAAAACTTATTTTTGTTTTAACTGAAGACATTCATATAAATTAATAAGATTTGTTTTTCAATTTTAATTCTCATTTTAAAAAATTAAATAATTCACATTTAGCATATAAAATATACCGTTAGTAATCAATTTGTCGATACTAGATGATTATTATGCTTACATTTAAGAAGTCAAAAAACAGAATCAATTAATGGTAAACATCATCTGAATTGTAAAAATCAGTAATAGATAATAGAGTAGCGTTTAAGCGAACATTTACATTTTTTAATTTAAAATTCCTAAAAATTAAAATATTATATCAAAAAATATTAAATGATTCACAAGAGTATCATTAAAATTTAATTGCCTTGATTGTTCGGCGTGTCATGTAAAACACATGTAAATGCATATAAAGCAGAGAAATTACATACAAGGAGTAATAATTTATACGAAGGAATTGATTAATAATCCGGATAGTAATAACCACGTAACATAGTTACCGTTTTGTCGGAAATATTCACGAACGTAGCCGCAAATTAATTATTATTAGTCGCACAAACGTTAACCGATTCGATTAATAACACCTGAAAGATCCTACATTAATCAGTATGATTTTTTTTTAATTATCGTCATTTAGGCAATACTGTGATCGAGATTCTCTTCGTTTCTTTTCTCGAGATTTTTTCATCTTTGAAAAAGTCTAAATTAATTATTGCAATACAGATGATACAAAAACTATTAACGAAAAATATATGCTACTTTAGACGTCACTAACCAAGTATCTTAGTCCTAATCTATAATCTAATATTAAACGTTTGTCTTACTTTGTCTATTGAATAAATTATTAGATAAATTTATTATAGAATTAAATATTATTAAAAAAGATATTAAAATAAATAAAACATATTATAAGAAGTTGGTACAAATTAATTAATCTTTTGTATAATTCACATTTAAATTTCATGGATAAAAAACTGCGTACATTTTTAGCCCTTCAATTATAACAAGGAGGTATCGAATATATGCAATTAATAAGTACATTTAAATTGACTGGTGTAAAACGTAATACAGGCTTTCTCCGTAATAATCACGGGAAGAAAATCTCTCATCGGCATACTGGATAATTTTATTTGGACAATAACTCATCTCCCACAAAAAATCTGCATTGCGAAATCGATAACTCATCCGCTGTGTACGTTGTAAATTATATTATTAGCAACTTAATTGCTTGGTTATCGATGTAACACATTCGATCGATGGCGTGACGCTGCTAAAAGTCATATAAGCGACCTTTCACGCAAATGCAATATGATATTACTTAATGCAATATTTCTTGATTGAAAAAAACTTTTTTCAAAGATATAACGATTACATAGATCTATAAAATTGATCTTTTTCGTGCTATTTGGAAAAGAAGAGTAGTTACTCATAGTTTTTAGTGCACTGAATCCGTAAGTAAAACTATTTATATAAGTTGCTTATGTAGTTGTTTATGTAAAGTTTTGTACTAAATATAAAATTTTATGTAATTATATGCAAATTTTATATACAGGAACTGCATGGAACAATCGTATTTTGAACAACTATACCACTTCTAAAAATAAAGCGCCAGAGATTCGCCGGCTGTAAAAAATTCAATATTTTTATATTACAATGTTCAAGTATTAATTTGAGTTTTTTTTTATGTCTCGCACATCGAGTTCATCCAAATTTTCAAAAAAAAATGTTAAAAATGCGTTAAAAATCTAATATTGAATCTGTAGAACATTTTCACTTACGAGTTCGGCTTCAGAACACAAAATTACTTCTGAACTTCTGTATTCTTAATTAGCTATAAAATCTAGATTATGTTATTAATAAATTAAAAATATATATTTTTTCTTGAATTTTCCTAATATTCTCTTTGTTCATAAAAATCCTTTGTACACATTTTTTATTAACATTATATAGATATGTAAATATATAAAATAAAAAAAATGCTATGTTGTTTTCATAAAAAAACTTTGAAATAAATTGCCTGTGACATTGTTGCTCCTACAAATGCATAACAATTTTCGCAAATTCTTCTTTTATTCCTGTAACCGGTGGCCAAACTACCTCGTCCCATTTGTCCGTTTTGGGCGACAGTGTACGGAAGAAATCTTTCCGGTTTTAGCAATAAAACCGGTTTTGCCTTCTTTTTTTTTTGCTGGGGAACCTCCCGTGAGCTTTTTCGTTTTTTCTTCTACATGCCTTTTATATGTAGGTGTACGATTCGCATATTTAATCTTTTCAATATTGACTCTTCATTTGAAGAGAAACCGTTCCTATTTTAACTGATATTCGCGTTTATATTATCATATTCAAAATATTAATATCTACAAACATTAAATTAATATCTACAAAAATTAAAATTAAAAGAAACAGAATTAAGATCTTAAAAATTGGATATATAAAAAATGTGTATTAAATAATAATTTGCTCATAAAAATCTTCCTTATTTTCTAAATTATACAGTATAACCATCAGTACATAACCATTGTAATTTAGAACTCTAAGTATTGCCTGTCAGTTCTATATATTTCCTGTAGTTAAGTTTTCCTGTAAATCATATATAGTTAATTCATTATTAAACAGGACCTCAATAATGTTAAAAACTGGAAAAATGAAAAGGCAATGTATTATGTATGCAATACGTGATTTACTGAATTACTGATTGCATTAACGACTCGTGTACGGAAATTTTTTTCGATTATGATATCAGCGATGCTAATTATACAGATCGACAGGTACTTGGCGAGCGCAACATGTCACGCACAAAGCGCGCAGTAATTTTCACAACTGACACGAACACCGACGTTTTTCATTAGCACTTCTGAGAGTTCAGACTGAGTTAATTTCCCCTTTAAATAGATCGGCGCTTATACTCGCAACCCATCATTAGCGTACGTCGAACGAAAGAGAGAAGCGCGAATTAAGAACACAAGGGACGAGACATTATGCTTTGAAGAAAGAAAGAGAAGAGAGTATGGTTATCATTGTTTCGCACAAAGTTTTAATTTAATATTTCTCACTACAACTGTGCTGCTTTTTCATTAGATGTACGCTTAAAATGAATTCGACGAAAGATACGAAGAAATAGAGAATTAAATAATAAAACGGACGATGAAAATTGTCATCCAATTGCTAAGTCAAATGCAATATTTTAAAGTCATATTAGAACATAGACGTTCAAATTGCGTGTAACATAAATGGCACGAATTACTCGAGTACTTAAGATTACCCGTTCTACTATGATTAACATTTGCTAATAACGTAAGTCTAGAAACGTTACACGACCCGCATCGCGGGATTAATAACTTCTTTAACGGTGCGTAATAATTGTCAGACACACGATTGATGTTCTGTTAACATTTAAGTTAACGTTCCTTGACATACACGTTGGAAGATGCACAGGCAGTGACGAATGACGACAGAGCCGATAAAATCGTTTCTTATGATAGCTCGACCGCCGTCGATCGCTGCCAACCGCGTAAATTGATGTCGACACGACGCGACGGTTACTTATTGAGGTACCAGTAACGGTAACAGAAGCATATGGCATGTGTTTAAGACAGGATTCTGCATTTTTATTTATAAGACATAAGATTGATTTGTGCGATACCATATTCGAGCGTGCCGAAGATCAATGATTCGTGATGCGAAACTTGTGCCGATGAAAGATTGATGGCTTCCATCGGAATATGTCAAATAAAATGCTTGAAGGTATTCAACCGATGCAATTGCTGCAAAAAGTATATTACTGTGACAAATTATTGTTCACGTTAATTATTTATTTATATAATTTCTTTTGTGTTCTTATAAGAGACTCACATTTCATAAAAAAGAAGTACAGCTTTAAGAGTATAAAATACTCTCACAAACTGATGTAAATGCTCTAAAGAAAATAAATTTTTTTAAGTATGTAAAAAATTAAATATTAATAGATGGAATTTTTTTCCAATTGTATTTATTGATGGAATAATATTGGAATAGTACTAACGGTAACTGTTGCGAAAAGTGATAATACTTATTATTTTCTTGCAAGTACTTTAAAGGGGAAAATGTCGTGTTAAATTCGCAAAGTTAATTTTCCATTTTTTATATTTTGATATAAAAAATGCGGAACTTTTTTTTATTTTTATATGAACTGTAGAATAAAAAAAAGAGAGAGTGCTACCTACTGAAATTGCAATTATTTTTCTATATTAATGAAATGTCGTGAACAAAGCCAAAAAAATTTTATTGGAAAATAATATTTATTTTTAATAATTTTAATATTTTGTTAGTTTTCCTTTGATTTTATTACCACTTTTTCTAATAAAATGCAATAAATGAGAATGTTTTATATTTATAGCCAAGACTGTAGTTTTCTATAATTCAGTTATATGTCTATAATATGTGACAATGTTTAGAGAGAATCAGAAATTTTTTTTATCAAAAAAACTAAAGGATCGAAGTTCAAATAATATATTTTATGTAGTAATGAGATTGTGTGGAAAGAACATAATAAAAACAAGACTATTAAACGCCCATATAATAAATGCGGGTGCAGCCATTAAGAAAGCCATCATATTTGCTATCTCGACTCGCTTTAAATACCGTAGATATCTCGCAAAAAAGAAGCATATGTAACAGGCGAGTGAACCAATAAAATGTTGACCTAATAGTTCTAATATATCTAATCTAAAACGCTCAATACAAGTAAGTAGCATAAATATGCATTAGAAAAAGAGTCTGGTCTCAAAAGAGTTGTATTAATTAGAATCGTAGTTGAAAATGAACAAATTAGAATTTTCTGGTTCAATCTATTATAATTCTAGTTGAGATAACCAGAATTTTGATTGGTATGATTAGTATTTTCTGGTTCGTCTATTTTCAATCAAAAATTTTTTTCAATATGGAAAATAAACTTTGCAATAAGCAATAAACGGGCATCACATGCCATCGATTAAAACATTTAAACAGAATTAATGAGCCATTTTTGTAATCATTAGCATTAAAACAACCAAAGATTCTCCAGAAGTTTCTTATATAAGAAAAAAGATACAATAATATCGGAGAACAATTCATATATATTATGGAAAAAAAAATATTCTAAAAATATAAAATTGATGAGATCCTTCCGATACAAAAATGTAAGAGAAAGATGCTTGAATAGATCAAAATAATACAAATTTCGCAAAGGCATATACGCAGCGCACATTTTTCTTTACAATCTCTTCACCAAACCGTTATCAGAAACGGTGCTTTGGCGAGACATATTGCCGATAAGCTAGCAGAATCGAGTGTATCGAATGGCGCGTGAAACGAAATGCGATGTCGAACAGGTTTTACCCAGTGGACACAGAGGCAATCTGAAAATAGATGTAGACTCGACAGTTCGATTTTACGAGGAAGTGATCCGTAGGCGAGTCGTTTATCGTCAATATTCGTTGGCGATATGGCCACTTACTGACTCGCTAGCGCGAAAAGTGATTCTATTAACTCGGCAGCATTGTGAATCACAAACCATACAGCCTCGTGTGGCGGCAACATCGAGCATTCAAACAACGCGATTTAGACAACTGAATACATTCCCCATCTCGCGATTTTACGCGGTTTCCATGTCGCTACTTAGGTGTGGCCACTCGTTAGTGATTCACACTTGATTGCCATATCAATACTTTGGAACGAGAAGTTTTGTTATTACGTGACTTACGTGAAATATAAGAATAAAAGTATATTTAAATATATTGTGACGTAAGATAAGGAGAATATATTTTTTATGAAAATTTTCTAAAAATATTATTTAAAAATAAACTCATCTTGTAGATATCATTCGGAAAAAAAAGACAATCGTGGTAATTATATAAATGATAATTATACAAATAGAATTAATCCTTTGCCTGCAATTATATTTTTAATCCCTCTATTCAGTTTTTTTACTATTCTAAGTTTTCCAAAAATTTGGAAAAATTCAGGGTTACTTTTTAACATCTCTATTATATTACCAAATAGTTTTTTAATAAGATATTATGGACAAGACTCCGTCTTTTTTTATTTCGGAGAAATTTGAGAGTAAAATTTCTGCCAAAAGATTCCAATTGAATACGGAGGATTAATGAATAAATACATAATTGAACAAATTATTTTACAATAATTATAAAATAGTCAACTATGTATATTAATTCTATGTAGATTCTACATACATTCTACATACAATTCGTATAGTGCTATCATTGAATGCCGAGAAATATATTCTGAAAATAAACTTCCTATATTGAAATCAACTATCTTAATTTTAAAATTCTGATACAAAATAGTATAATTTTAACAAAGTTAAGCATTGAATTGATATATCATATCAATTAATATTAAAACTCTTAGTATAAAGCACAAGTAGTAGTAAATTCTAACTTTATCTGCAGCACTTCTATGATAAAATCAATAATAAACGTGAGAGTACTTTTTTGCGGCTATGTGAAATTGAAGCAGAGGACAATTATAGTAAGTGTAATAAACGGATCAAGGCAGTTCAGAAACAGCGACAGATAATTTTATCGCAGGACCGCTCCGGTGGGTTACAATGTGGAAATAGATGGTCCGAGCACGAAGAGAGCTCGGGCGGTGCATACGTCCGAATTTACGAGGAAGTGGGACGCATTATTTATCGGTAATATTCGTTGGTAATGTGGGTACTTATGGCCTTTGAAACGGCCACCAGAACATGCGTTCCAAAGTGACTCAGCCGGCGAGCGAGTCATAAAAAGCTCGTGAATCTCTTCACTCAAAATTCACGCAAAATAACTGAAAACAATGTTGGTCAAACGTCTTTCAGGATTACTCTTCCACTTTAAGAGCTCACTTAAATATGAACTACACACGTGGCATAACAATTCATTAATTACTTGTTTTTCATCTTTTTTTCTTAAACAATAATAACTTCTGTTTCGAAGAATTTAAAATTATCACGAAATTATGCCGATGGAAATACTAAAATCCTCTTTACAACAAATATTACAATTTAAATTTAAAATCAAAACAATAAAAAAATTTTCTTACATTTAGTCATGAAAAACTTTACTTTCTTTTATTTAAATCTTATTACAATATTACAATAGATCATTTTATCATTTCTTGATATAAATTTAACAACAACTTGATATAAATTCAACAATTATGAGTAATATGTTAATAAACTTTTAAACTTTTATATTCATTTCTTTAATCTCAAAAACAACAAATAATTTTCTGCCCTTGCATTTTCTTAAAGGTATTAGCATCTCAACAAAACTTTTAAATCTTTATTATTTAAGGTTTGAATTCGAATTTTCAAAAAAATGTAATTTTGTTTTTAGAAATTCTAAAGTAGAAAAAGTAGAAAAAGAATTTCAATAAATCTAAAGAAATGTATTTCAAATTTGTTAAGGAATTTGGAAGGAAGAAAATGAAGGAAGAAAATTTGAAACACTTTACATACTGACTCTGCTGTTTCCTGAAACGGGTAATGTAACCGATTTTCTCATCCGCGCAATAATTTAAAAAAATAGTTCCGTTCTCCAAGCGCTATAATAATAATCGTCGAGACGCTTTTCAAGGCTCGAATGCAGGATTCTGCACAACGATGCAAATCGATGCCGAGGCGAAACTACTGAAAGATACGCCCTTATACAGATACGTCCTTGCATTACCGCGAAAGCAGATCGCTCGACCAAGGGATTTAAAAAATTTGGCACCTCTTTAACACCGGCGAAATTTACACCAGCCTTAAACCTTCTGTCTCGCTATGGTCGCGGCCTTTCGTCGGCTTTAATGCTGGCCCGAGCGACGTTAACGATTCGTAAATTAAAAGAGTGCCATTTTGTTCCGGCAGCGTGGGCAGAGGGAAAGAAGAAGTTGTTCGCGCGGTTCTGGCTTGCACCATAAAATTCGGACGAATTCTTTGTCGTTTCGCTTTTCAGTATCGTACTAGCGAATGCGACGCATTCATTTTACGTGCAAAAGGTTATTATTAAGTTAATCGTGAGTTATTTCCACTCGAGTTTCAGCACCGACAAAACTAATCATTGACGAACCGCGTACAAGTTTAACGTTATTTCCCTGGCATAATAATTATTGTGTCTACGGAAAAATGAAATTTTACTTTGCACAAAATTAACGCGTTTTATTTTCTTCAGATTGCAATAAGAAACCCAGAAGTGCGTAATCACTTATTTCATCACGTAATAATTTCTTTCACTAATTTATGACTTAATCTAATAATTTTTACTATATTATAGCCATATACATATATTATTCACGAATTAAATGTAAAAGTTTGAGGTTTCGCTTGTAACACTCGTTAGTCTACGAGATTCTTTAATATATGTATAAATTACGATCATGAATTATTCTATAATAATATCTTGAAATCGATCTTAAAAAGAGAAATTCCCAATTAAATAATTTCAAAATTAACGATTTTTTTTCACGATTTCACTACATGAAAAATAATGATTTCAGCGAACACGGTCGTTTATTATCCGAGAGAGTCGTAAATCAGAAAGCGCGCGTGTTCACGCCCGTTAAATGAGTCCATCGAAAAATCGATCGTGCTTACGCGATACTGATAATCGAGTCTTCCATATGTAGTATGAGAGTTGGGCCGCACACGAACTTACTATCAAAGCGTTGTACATCAAAATGCGTCGAACGAACGATGAACCACGTGCTATACGTTGTGAATTAACGTATTATAAATCATGTGCATCGTTGCAAACTCTTTAGATCAAGGGTGGTCAATCTTTTTTGTTTGGCATGCTACGTACTGCGAAGGTTCGAAATTTTTTGTGTGTCACTACTACAGAATTAATCGAAGAACAAAGACAGAAATCTTATTTTTTTTTCTCTGCATTAAAAACAAAAAGACTTCTTCTGTTTAACAAAGCCTATTTCTGTCACTGTTCGTTTTAAAGGAAATTATTACAAACCAAAATATTAATCAGAAATTGTATAATTTGTTCATTTTTACACTTTTTTTGTTTAATTATCTCGTTTAGAATTCCTCAAAAAATATTCAACAATCAATCAATTAATATATTCTTTATCATATGATAAAAACACAACAATAAAATATCAATCTTATGCCTTTAATACAAAAACGAATGTAGCCAAAAGGAGAAAAGGATTATTACGGATGATTGCTATTTTATTATGTCATTTTTTTATTTTTGAAATTTTTCTCTGTACGCGTGCTTCTTTAGGAAATATCGTTGAAAATGTCTTCGCGTGCAACTAATTGCACACGTATCGCGGGTTGGCCATCCCTTCTTTAGATTAGCTAGTAAATTACGCAAATGACTTATATTGATTTACCAGATAAATATTAAAAATACCACTGTTAGAAATATAGATAAAAGGTGGCTCCAGATGACATAGTCAATATACATCAACAACATTAACAAATATATTACACACATGATATAAATATAAGTCAATATTTAGCGAATACATGCATTGGCACACATTGGCCATGTCGTTTTGGAGCTGCCTTATAATACGCACAAATTGAGATATGAAAAAAAAAATTTCATAGTTCTAGAAAAAAAACAGGCGAAAAATTTTCGAATAATCTAAACTTTGCACGTTGTTACAAGCGGATAGAATTGTGTCTAGAAAAAAATTTGGGAAGTTTCTTGTGTTTTTCTCTTTATAATCACGAAGACGCCGGAAATGCGTTACGATATTCCGTAAAGTTCCGCTGTAGTTAATAGTCTTTTTACCTGCATAGCACGTGGAATATTTCTCAGTGATCAATGTTTTATAGCACTTGCGGAAAGAGAATAGTTCCGCTCGGCTATAGAAAATGCAACCCATCAGCATGCCGACTTCATTGTTGTGAAACTACTTCCAATCGTTGTTATGTAGCAACGTTAGAACATATCATAACCTCAAAATTTTTTTGAAATATACACTCTATTTTTTTATAGATTTCTATTTGAATATTTTATAGATTTGTAGGCGTAATGATTTTTTTCAAACAGACTAATTTTTCATTTCCAGATTCTAATTATTAGAACGACACTTCTTGAAATAAATTCTATCTATTTAAATTAAATCACTTTAATTTATTATCAAATAAAATAATATCGAGCATAATAGAAATCAAAATTATGCATTAAGTGCAAATCTTTCACATTTTCACACAAATAATACATATCACTCCCTCACTTCAAAACTAATACAATTCAAAAAATTAAGTTTCCAAAAAATTAGTTTCCTTAAAAAGAAGAAAAATTGTTTTTTAATTTAACAACAAATGATAAGACTAATCAAATAATCAGCAAAACATATATATTCTTAACATGATCAAATGTTATATTATTAAATGTTATATTATTTTTGTCATTTTCGTTTCATATAATCCTTAAAAAACCATTATCTTTGATTTTTAATCATTTGACAATTTTTTTTAAATCACCTTTTTTAATTGTAACAATTTTTGTGATTTCTTAGAAAATTAAATTACTTTAATTTTGATGAGATTGATAAAATAATGTTATCTTAACTTCATGACAATATCTCAAAAATTATGTTTCTTAAGTTGTGTTATTCTTAAAGGGAGCGATATATAGGTTCAATATTTACCAAATAATTTCCTCAAAATTTGTTGTAACAAGAAAGCTAAAACAACAAGACAACGTGATACTTTGCATGGCAAACTAACGTGCTCGTATCTTAAGCAAGACGTTAGTTTAATGATCACGACACATAATCATTAGCAATAAATAAGAAAGAGACGTTGCTCCACCTGCGTATTTGAGCTCGTTTTAACGTCTTGCTGGCATAAGTATCCCATCGAACAGAGCAAGTCCCTCCGGCCACACATTATCCGATAATAAGATCTCATTACGTCACTTGCAAGAGAGCCATTACCAATGCGTTGACGATTTTGCCATTTTTTCGTCGTACTATGTGTTGAGAGACGGTAATTTTATTCATCGATTATGCGAATTAATTTTTATTAATTGCTTTTACACACAAACTAACTTAGTTGTTGCGCATAGGTTGAAGATGCAATCATACAAATTTATTCTGGATTTTTTAAAAATAGTAACTCTGATATTAACAAGCTCTACAATAATGATCTGACTTTTTTATACATGGGAAGAACAGTTTTTACTGCAGTATCTAAAAATGTAACTAGATATAGACCCAAAAATAATTTTATTAAACTATCAAAGTAATTGTGTAAGACGCTCAAGTAAGCGATGCAAAATGTTTTAACATTCTCTGCTACGAAGAATTTCTGATAGAAAATGGATGAATCAGAAGATTATGATATCAATCAGAGTACTAATTATTTTAACTTTAAAATTCATTTTATGATAAAATCAACAAGAAAAACTTTAATACAACTTCTTTCTTCTCTGTTATGATAAGAATAGATAAATCATTCAAAACGAGTATAACAAAAACAAGAATTAAAGGACATTAATCAGACAGTCGTATTCACATCGCGTTAAATCAACTAATGATATAAGGTAATGAAATAAATTATAATAGATTCAACTAGAAAATTTTAATCTGTCCATTTTCAAAGAATTTCAATTAATGCAACTAGACACTTTTTCCTTGTAGCGTCTTACATAATTACAATGTTTTGATGTTAAACAAAATTATGTTCACATTTGCAATTTAGATTTACAAAGAACGATTTTGCTAAAATATCTAAAAATTTAGCTACAAATTTGAATATAATTTTGTTGAGCCATTAAAGTAACTATGTAGAAATTTCAAGCAATGCTGCAAAAAATTTTGACAATCGAACAATAAGCTTCCTATATAATTATTTATAAACATCCTATATATTTTGATAATTAAACAAACAAAATTATTTTCAGATATGTATCTATGTTAAATTTTTATATACTTCGACAAAATCATTCTTTCCATATAATTTGATATTAATGGAATGTAAAAAATAAAAGACTGCATACGAAATAAAAGCTCGCATAATTAAAACTCACATGCGACACTCGAAAATGCTGAGTATAAATAAATGTCTCCTCTATATTTCGTGTTGCTTAACGGCGTGTACGTAACGAAAAAAATACAATCCGCAACACCCATATACAGCTTGGACACACCTTCATGGACGATGTTCATTTATTTCGAGCACAGTCTTTAAATCCATTTGAACAATTAATCGACGATTTATGTTCTCGTCGTGTGGGCGTCGCATTTCGAATGTTACAATCTTACGATGAAATCAACAAGGAAGGCTTTAATACGCATTTTCTTTCTTCTCTGTTATGAGATATGATAAGAATAGGTAAGTCATTCAAAGCGAATATAACTAAGAATTAAAAGAATTAATCAGGCAGTCGTATTCACATCGCGTTAAACCAACTAATGATATAAGGTAATGATGAAATAAATTATAATATTTAGAAATATATTATATTTAAAATTATACAACTATGATATTGAAAATAATCAAATAAATTATAATTTTTTAACTATTGAGACAGAGAGATATAAAAAAAATTCAAGATAATATTCCCTTAAAATTATTAAAAAATTTCAACTATATTTAAAAATATATTTTGTAAAACTTTAAAAGTATGACAGATAACTCTTTTCTCCCAACAATTCATTTTTTATCTTGAACCAGCTAAAAATAAACCGAGTAATTGAGCGCAATAATGTTAATATTTTATACCGACTATAAATTTTCTATTTCTCCGCCAGGTATCCACTCCCGGCGGTTTTCCAGCGTAACGAGAATAATTTGTTCGACAAAGTGCATGGAGCACATTGACTCGCCCGCGGCCGTGTACTAACATTACAGAATTACATGGCTAATAAAAAGAATGATAAAGCATCTCCATATAATGCTGGACCTGTCATGGTTGAAATCGAAATGGCACCTGCGCCGAGAACCTCGCGATTCTCCATTGAAACATTAACTCGATCCCGAAAAGTCCGCATTAATTTTTAACGAGGAACATTTCCCAATTTTAGTGACCGTTAACGAAAGAAATGATTACCTCCAACTGACAGTACATCGTTAAAAATTAATTTACATTTCTTAAAAGCACGTGACTGGGCACCGTACAGGAAACGCATTTTCTATTGGATATGATAGTATCTCGTACGCGACAGAAATGATTTTAATTTTGCAATGCTCACGTTTCCTCATCAAGTTTTATCTCGATTTAATGTTCTTATATAAAACCTTACTTGTGACTTGGCAGTTGCCTCTATTATTCACCAAATCAAGATTTTCCAATATTGAAACTTTTCATTAAAAGAGAACGATCTATAAATTTCGTGGAAGAGACACACTTCATTGAGAGAAATGATTTTGTTATAGAAACAAATCAAGGGAAAGCAAATATGATATTTGTTTAAAAAAACGATCTATTTGTTACGATTGCAAATTAATTCGTCAGTGTAACAAACAATCAATAGTATCGCTAGCAAATAAGAATATATATATATATATATATATATATATATAATAAAAGTTTTAGATAGTTGCAAGATCTCAAATCGTAAGAAATTGACCAATTCTAGTCAATTATTTTCCTTATATCAGATTGTGCTTGGTCGATTTTCTATAAACTTAAACTTTTACGATTTCTATGTAAACGAGCCTAAAGTCTATCCAAAAGATAGGTTAGATTCTACTATATAGTTTGCTTCCGTTACTAATAATTGGTATAGCAGACTAGCAGCAATCACAACGAAATTTATTGTCACATATTTACCGATCACCGGTTAAAGATACTGGTGACTTGTTAAATTAACAAAATCTTTTCTCTCAATGTTCGTATAGCTTGAAATCATATTGCAGATTTCTATTTAAAACTTTAACTAAATCTTTAAATATTTCAGCAAAATCATTTCTATACCATATATAAATTTTTCTATTCTCTACTTCCAATAATCTTCGCAAGATACACGAGTTATATCGACACGATCCTTTCGTGTCAAACATGCATGATGCTTGAATATATCGCGGGCGCATTCATGTTATGAGATAAATGATATTCGGCATATCGTCCCCGACAACAGACATGCATCACTTTCTCGAAGACTGCAACCGGCGCGGGTGATGAATCATGCTACGGAATCGTTTCATTTTTCACTTCCCTCGAAAGAAGTCTTATACCCGGTACAGCCTTTAATGCGCTTTACGTGAAAAATATCTTCACGGCGCGCCATGTACCTAGGCGCGGCGATATATTCGAGTCGATAAACGCGTGATTTTTCTTATTCCCTGCATAGCCTCGATAAAATATTTCGGAATATTAATGAAACGTTAATGTGGCAAGATTCTTCTCGAGCCACTAGACACTCGTGCAAAAATCCAAGTGTATTTGTAGCAAAACCTATAAACGAATGTTCTATAAAATCAGTGATATCGACATTCAATCTATACCAGATTTCTATCTTAGAATATTCACAGAAGAATATTCGTAATCTTAAAATATTCCCCATCAATCATTCGTATAATCTCGATATTTACGATCTCATTGCTGTCCATTCGCTCGTGAATTGAATAAAATTTTCTACGTACGATATAAATCTTGGCAAAAATTCTATAAACCATTATATATATATATATTACAAATTTCAATTTACAGATAGAAAATAAAAACAATTTAAATAATAAAAACTTATTGAACGATATTACATAACTGCAAAAAAATTGTTAGATTTAATCCAGCATTTAATTAAAATCATTAATATATAATCATTTTTTTTAATAATCGATAATTATACATTTTTTTTGTAGATAAAACAATAAATATAATAATTACTATATTTATTATTATATTTATTATTTATAAATATAATAATAATAAATATAATTATTATTACTAACATTATAGGAGTAATAACTATAAAAATTAAAGAGCTTCCAACCATAATTATTTCATGCAATTATAGCCACAATCAAATACTTTATCTCATTATGTGCTATAACATTAATTATCTTTAAGAAATTATGCTATAAGATTAATTATCTTTAACAAGTATGAAATGACGATTTTTTTCCCAAAAGAAAAACACATTAAATTCGGAAGAATGATAAAAAGAGATTTATTCAAAGTATGTTCCATTGCTAGTTACACATCTCATCTTTCGGGCAATTTGTGGATACCACGCCAGTAAAAATCTTCCCCTTTTGCCACGAATCATTCATCGAGCCATTTTTTTCACATCTTCGTACGAACCAAAGTGCTGCTCAACAAGTGCGTGACCCATCGATGCAAACAAGTGGTAATCGGAAGGAGCCAAGTCTGATGAGTAAGTCGCATGGGGGTAGAACTTCCCAGCTGAGTGCTTCCAACGTGTCCCAAATTGGTTTTGCCATATGTGATGGAGCATTGTCATGGGGAAAAATGACCTTGTGTTATCTCTTTTGGTGTTCTGGTCGTTTTTTAAACAGCGAACGGTTCAAATTGATCAATTGTTGTTGATAGCGTTTGGTATTAACCCTTTCGCCAGGCTTCAATGGCTCATAATAGACCACACCCTTCTGGTCCCACCAAACACAGAGCATCGTCTTCCTGCCAAAGCGATTCGGTCTTGCGGTCGATGTGGATGGTGCGCCTGGGTCTACCCATGATTTTTTGCGCTTGGGATTCTCAAAAAAAATCCACTTTTCATCCCTAGTATCGATACGATGCAAGAATGACTTTCTTCTGTATCGTTCGAGCAAAATTTCACATGTGTTTTTGCGCCTCTCCATCTGTCTCTCGTTCAATTCATGTGGTACTCATCTGCCGACTTTCTGAATCTTTTCCATCTTTCGTAGGCGATTGGAAACAGCTTGTTGACTAACGCTCAATTGCTCTGCGAGTTGTTTTTGTGTTTGTGAATCATCTTCATCCAGCAATGCTTGCAATTCCACGTCTTCGTACTTTTTGGGCGGTTTTCCGTGTTCCTTGTCTGCAACATCGAAATCTCCAATTTTGAAACACTGAAACCATTTCGTTCACACGTTTTTTGCGATGGAGCATATTCACCATAAGCTTCTCCATAATCGGTATGATTCCGCAGCAGTTTTCTTCAAAGGAAAACAAAACATTAATGCTGTCCGCGAATGCTCCTTATTTGATACAAATTTCATCATATTAAATACAGCAACACAATACTATGCAACACAATTTGATTTCAATCAAATCACTTTGTGCGTTTGACACTTGTTGATAGTACAATAAAATGGGTAATATAATGTTAAATCTTTGTACTTCACACTGCATTGGTGCACCATCTGTTTCTCAAATCGTCATTTCATACTTGTACACCTGAATATATATATATATATATATATATATATATAAATAATAAAAAATTCCTTTTAATCTGTAACTAGACTAACTAAATTAAATTAACTGTAACTAAATTACGGTCTCTATTAGCATGATACATATCATAATTGTTAGAGCGTCTCGATGTCTCGACAACACTCACTAATATGTAAATGGCGTGTCATATATCGAGTTTCGATAGCGGCGCATCCAGACGCCACGCCGTCATGGCACGTGTATTATGCAGTGCGATGTTATTAATGCGTCTTGCAAACGCAGACGTGCGATGCACTACGTCTATTAAATTCGATCGGATGCTAAATATGTTGATTCTTCGCCGCAGGTGGCGACGAGGTGAGATGACCGCGTAGTGATGATTACAAGTTGTTCAGAGGGGAAGAAGGCCGACGACCGATTTTCAATCGACAACCGAATCGCACGCGTGTCAGAACGAGTTCCTGGGAGGGCTAACTGCTTCTTGTCGATTCATCGCTCTGGCGAAAAGAAAAAGAAAGCCAAGAAAAAAGAATTCACATCCCGAGAATCAAAACGCAAGTATTTATCACCGCCGTTAATAACACCGCGCCACAGTCCGGAACATCAGAAGTTACGATTTCGTAGAGAAGAAATATGAACATTCAAATTCTTTTCTCTTTTTTTTTCATTCAATTAAATAAAACTTAACCCTCCGCTGTGATCATATTTTTATTCCCTCCTTTCAGTCCAAGTTTTTTACATTTTAGGCTTTTAAAAAAATGTGGAAAAATCTTGATTACTTTACGACATTCCTATTTAATTACAAAATAATTCTTTAATAATATTTTAGAAATGGAAATCATACTTCGTCCTCCTTTAATAAAGTGAAATTTTATTTGTATAAAATTTACTTGTAAAAAAGACTCGATTTGCAGAGAGTTAATTATTTAATGTAATGTTTAAAATTATACACTGATAAAAAAATATAGTCAATTTTAATAAATATTTAGTTCAATATTGCCAACTAAACATTTATTTACAGTAAATAAATATTTATTCAGTAAAAAAAAATGATTGTTAAGTCAAAAATTAATATTTCTTGTATCAAATAAATATAAATATATCTTTATATTTATATTTATATTTAATATAATTATATTTATATTTAAATATAATAAATATTTAGTTGGCACTCAATAAAACATTTATTAAAATTGATTATATTTTTTTCAGTGTATGATTTAATATTGTAATGAAGATGCATTCGTTTTTAGAGAATTCTCTGCATTCTCTTTAAGAGAATATAATAATAAATAATATCTAATAATATAGAATATAAATGATAATAAATAAATACAATCGTATAGTAGATTTCCTCGTAGATTTCTTATCTTGGTTTGTTTAAAGTTCCAATTATAAGAAGTTATTCACTATTTGTATGATTGTAATAATATGTGATATAACTAAATACAAATTTTAAATCCATAAAATAATTTATAACTGAATAAGTACTATCTATGAAAAAAATATGGAACCAATACATTACATATTCCCAAGATAACAACAATTTTCACGAAATAACGTAAATTCACGCGGTCGATAATAAAACAGGTTTTTCAGAGACGCTTTTTTCACGCCGACGTGTCGAGAACCCGATCGTCGATTCGTTGCACTCTTGAAAAGAACGGAGTTGCTATTCCCGCATATTTATCACCGTCGTTAATAACGCACAAAAAAATGCCTTATCGCCCACCGCAGCGAATTTTTCGATGGTTGCCTGATAATTTGATGAGAATTAACTTTGTTGCAGAGCATAAAAGCAATCACGAATAAAATTACTTTACGATCTGTCCAAAGGCCTTCAAGACAAGTGTAAAGTTTAAGAAAAATATATTTTTATAAAATGTCGACACAAGACAAACAATAAATTTTTCCTCTTCAAAATAATTAATTCTTATCAATAATTGAATAAAAAAATTGTCAATCAGAAAGAAATTAATAAAGATAACCGATATATTCCTACATAAATTGCATTCTTAAAATTATTTGCACGACATAAAAATATAAACAAAAATATATATTCAACAAAAATCGAACATATATTCAACAAGACTCATAAAACATAACTCGCGGTATACCAGTTTATCGAATTTTCTCAGCGAGTGTTAATTTCTCATTTCTAATCAATACCTCACAATTCCGAAATTAAATAGCAATACAGCTAAACGCACTGATCGAACTGATCGTAAATTGATATCCACTAGTCTGCTGATGCTGCGAATCTTACAATGTTTCCTAAGTATCAACATACCTCGCAATTACGGACGTAAACTACTGGGAAACGCGAGTGAAATGCAAAAGGCACAAAATTACAGTTCGGTAACAGTAAACATCACGTCGCGCAATTTAAGACTATTAAATGGTAAGAGCTTGTCAAGTGCGAAGTTCGCAATTATTTCCATTATTCTATTAAAGTATTTTACTCTTATAAATTAAAAAATATATGGATTTTATTTTAGATATAATTAAAAGGAAAAATTTACAATGCAATTATATAAAGCTCTATATTTCAAAATTTATTTTCGTTTTTTTGTCTTTTTCTATATATTTCTCTCTTATTTTATTTTTATTTTTCTTGTAGAGATTTATCAATTTTTTAAATTCATATAAATACAGATTAAGGAACTAAAATAGAGTTTAAGGAATTAGTAAAGATATTCACAATATTCTGTTTCCAATAAAATGAGAATAAATTAATAATAGAAATATATCTTCACTTTCTTCTAAAACATAACTGTTTACGAAGGTAGATTGGATCTTTCCCTTCTACTTAGTTTGCACTGTGCGAAAGAAGAGACGAGAAGAGGAAAAAGAGGCGGAAGAGGAGGAAGGTAGAAGAGGAAGACGAGGGTGAACGCACTCGCCACACCCTGCCTTAAAGATTGTAAACGATTATTAATGCTCCACTGCGGCTGACCCGTAACCCAACGGTGGGTCTTCTCGCAGTGTCTCGCCTTGTCCCTCTCGCCCCAATCCTATCCCTTTCCCGAACCCTCTCCTTCTTTCTTCCTCGAAATAATCTCGACTGAAATGCCCAGGCGAGATCGCCGCGGATCGCCTCTCGACGGAATCGATCCTTATCCGGCTTTTTTTCTTAATTAGCCCACCAGGCTACCTCTTCGTAAGGGATAAATAACATCGGGGTTACGTCCGGTCACGTTAACTAATTTGCGTAACACGCCTCAGACCCTCGCATCGAAATCTTCGCGCCAGCAAATCATCCGGCTGTTGCGAGCGAGATGAATTATCTGGATGGGGAATGAAGGCAAGGTGTGTGCAGTGAAATATAAGAGCGAAGAATAAGCAATAAAAAATAAACGGGCAATTTTAATAGAAGGAAGTCAGCGTTAGTTTGAACATATTTAAATTTATTTTATTACATAAAGAATATAAAGTATAAAATAGTAAGAATTTGACTAATAATAATATAGGAGTCTTCAATTATTTGAGCTCCAGCTCAGGTTAGGAGAAAAAATGTATTTACAAATATTCAGAATGTTAATTGGATAGAGAGAATTATAGATGAAGGATTGGTATAAATAGATTTTGAAGTAAAAGGGAGGGTGTATAAAATTAAAATTGATATAGTTAGAGCAATAACTCCTCCTAGTTTATATTTAGAAGTTGAACATATTTTTGATACTTACATACGAAAATAATTTTGTTGGATCATCAAAATAATTGGTATAGTAAACTCAAACATGAGTGATATTGCAAGAAGTTTTGACATTCTACACTGGAAAAATGTATAAATGTTATTTGTTTGAATAATGTAATATTTATACGATACATATTACTAAATAAATTATTATAATTTTTTATTTAGTAAATAAAAATTTATTAAATTTAATTATTTAAAAAAATTATAGTTAAATAAAATTAATGATTCCTGTACTAAGTAAATATTTTTACATTTACATTTATCAAATATTCATTAAAATTTATTACATTTTTTTCTATAGAATGCAACCAGCTTCAGCGTCCTACGTGATTATTTTAACAAATTAATAAAATTATTTTCTAGCAAAACTATATTCTTTCCATACAATATTTCGTACTTTCACAGTCTAAATTTCATTGCGTTTCCATCTCAAGATATTATTACATTTATCGAAAATTTTTTAACCAAAATAAAATATAATACAGAAAATATTATACAGAATGCTCCTAACCAGAATACTCAGCTATGCATATCGTTATGTAGATTCTCAAAACATCTTCAGATTTACAGAAATGCAATATACGTACATATCAACCCGATAACGTACATACAAAGATAACATGAGGCACATATCATGAGTTACATTCCGCAAAATCACAATCTATGTGCACGCGCCGATAAAATTGCTCGAGATCACGTCGAATCCGTTCATTAGGAGAGCCGTTTGAGCGGTTTGAGGAGAACGCGAACGCTATGATAATTAATAATAATAATAAGACAAAATTAATGAACCGAAGAAAGCAGGTAGAGAGTGATGATGCTGATACTCTTTTCACGCGAAGATGCTTGTCAACACGATTTCTGCTTCCGAATCATCGTTTCGAAACGTCGGAGTCTCGCTAAAGTATAAATTCGATGTCTTGGCAATACCGCCGCGTTCGGAAGCGCAATATGAGTATAAAGATAATGAAGAACGAGTATAAAGATAATGAGGCAGTGTACGGCTAAGAAAAGTCGACGAGCAATTATGCAAATCGCGCGTGACACGTGCTACGACGATGGCGGTGCTCATTACCCAATGTTCTTACGGTGAAATACAGCGAGCGAAGAAATGGAATCGGCCGTAGAGGCACTGACCCAATGAGCGTCGGGATGCTTAAAATAGAGGGGCCCTGAGACAATCGGAGGAATGAAACCGGTGGAAACAACGGAACGAAGGATACATCGGTAGTCCTGTTACGTGAGTATTTACGGTTCGATCTTGCCGCTTATCAATATCGCGGGGCGTAATTTTAATATCCAACGTTTCTCGTCGAGAAGATGCGACACGATACGCTGTGCCCGTAAAGATGATGCGCGCGGAGGCGGGCTAAGCGCGAGAATTATGCAAATGCGCTCGGCGCAGTATTTCCAACGCATCGTCGATACTCGATAAAGGCGGGATTTTAAAATGCACTCGAGTATACGCACTCATTTGTCGCAACCTCGTGAAACCGCGCGATAAATTCTGGGTGGCGCCCATATAAAATGGAACGTTTCGAATGCGTAAAGAAGGAAATATTCAATAAGAGCAGAAATAAACGGGCGGTCCAAGGCACAAATTTACAGTAGTTTCATGGGCTCGCATTCGTTCCACTCGATCAACAAATCCGTTCGCATGCGAATGTCAAACGATGATCAGTCGAAGAATTCGTTCAAAAAAGGATAATTAAATTTACTACAATTACAATTTTTGTATCATAAACGGAAATAAAAACAATTTTGTCAAAATTTCTAAAAAGCTATAATATAAGATACAGATTTGAAAATAATTCTGTTGGACATCAAAATAATTAGAAATCTCGAGCAAGAATGTTATCAAATTTTACTATTTTAGTAACCAACTCGTTTTACATACCAAGTCTGGTGAGTAAGCTGCATGGGGTAAAACTTCCCAGCTGAGTGCGTGCTTCCAACGTGTCCCAAATTGGTTTTGCCGTATGTGATGGAGCATTGTCATAGAGAAAAATGACCTTGTATCGCCTCTTTTGGTATTCTGGTCGTTTTTTAAGCAGCGAACGGTTCAAATCGATCAATTGTTATTGATAGCATTTGGTATTAACTGTTTCGCCAGACTTCAATAGTTCATAATAGATCACACCCTTCTGGTCCCACCAAACACAGAGCATCGTCTTCCTGCCAAAGCGATTCGGTCTTGCGGTCGATGTGGATGGTACGCCTGGGTCTACCCATGATTTTTTGCGCTTGGGATTCTCAAAAAAATCCACTTTTCATCCCTAGTAACGATACGATGCAAGAATGACTTTCTTCTATATCGTTCGAGCAAAATTTCACATGTGTTTTTGCGCCTCTCCATCTGTCTCTCGTTCAATTCATGTGGCACCCATCTGCCGACTTTCTGAATCTTTTCCATCTCTCGTAAGCGATTGAAAACAGCTTGTTGACTAACGCTCAATTGCTCTGCGAGTTGTTTTTGTGTTTGTGAACCATCTTCATCCAGCAATGCTTGCAATTCCACGTCTTCGTACTTTTTGGACGATTTTCCGTGTTCCTTGTCTGCAACATCGAAATCTCCAATTTTGAAACGCTGAAACCAACGTTCACACGTTTTTTGCGATGGTTCACCATAAGCTTCTCCAAGTAATCGGTATGATTCCGCAGCAGTTTTCTTCAAATGAAAATAAAAAATTAATGCTGTCCGCGAATACTCCTTATTTGGTACAAATTTCGTCATATTAAACACAGCAATACAATACTATGCAAACACTTTTCAATCAAATCACTTTGCGCGTTTGACACTTGTTGATGGTATAATAAAATGGGTAATATAATGTTAAATCTTTGTACTTCACACTGTATTGGTGCGCCATCTGTTTCTCAAATCGTCATTTCATACTTGTACACTTGGTAGCCTTATTCTTGCTGTTGCTAATTATTTTGAAGTTCAACAAAATTATTTTCAAATCTGTATCTATGGCTAATTAAGTTTTTATATTTCACTGAGAGAAAAATTTTTGGTATTTGTAACTATAATTGCATATTACTATAATTATAATTGTTACTGTTATGAGATTAAGAATAATAATTATATGTAGTGTACTATCAACAAATAAATGGCAATCGAAAATCACTATAATTATAGTTACTATTATCATAAAAAAATTATAATTACTATAAATTATAGTAATTATATATTTTTTTTAATATAATAATAACTACAATCATTTTCGATTGCCAATTATATACCTATATTTATTGATAAAACTATATCATTATTATTAATGTTATACTAATATCACAGTAATAATATTCATATTATAGTAACATAATATATATAATTATATATAATAATATATATAATTATAGTTTACAAATATTAAAAAATTTTTATATTTAGTAAAATCGTTCTTTCCGTACACTTTCTCTATAGATTATTTTCTAAGTAATTTTTCAAGATGAAAAATTTTAATATTATTTAACCCTGTATAATAAAAAAACATAAAATTTTATAAAAAAAGTTTTTTTTATAAATAGATATAATTAATTTCAAGTCGATTTCATAACAAGAGCTTAATGTTACAATTTCAAATAATGATTCATAAAATAAATATGGGTGTTCGAAAAATTTGACAATTTGATTAATAGAAAACGCGACAGTTCTTCACAAAGTTGTCTCTTCAATGTGAGAGCTTAATTGTGAAGGGAGAAACGCATGTCTCTCCCTTGTGGCCAATTGATTCCACGTGGCATTGACCGGAGACACAGATGCAACTCCGATTCAGTATTCGGAATGGAAAGAAGCTCAGGAGAGAGTAGCCACGCAGTACAAGCGAGGAAGAGGATCTCAATGAAAAAAGAATGTTAAGAGAAAAGCTAGAAATAGGTGTTGTGACTCACCATGAAAACCATGAACCTTGATTGCACGTTGGCGCTCTCGATGTAAGTCAGCGTTTCCAGCCACCGTGATGATCGCCGGGGTGGTGTCCGCATCCACTTCTGCGTCGCAAACTGTCCTTCGTTGCACTCCACAGCCACGCGAAAAACAGTCAATCACTTCACGATTATACGTACACCGGACTTTACCCTTTTCTTCTCTTTTATTCACCAAATTCGATGACGCGGATAGGGAACGTCGTTAGAAATTATTGTCGTTGACAGGAAGAAATGCCGTAAGCATGCGTGTTTATCCGCGAAACGCGATCCTTATTGCTTACGCGAGCCTACGGAAAAAAATGCGGGTTCACGCGTTTACGTTTTCATTCGCTGTATAGTCGCGATTAACTGGCGTATCTCTCTTGCCCGAGAGAATATTATTGACTACTAATTGATCTATCTAAGTAACTTATTAATTGGCTATCGGTGACGGCAAATATAATGGTCGTCCACCGGCATTCGATTGGCATACTGGCATGAATACTGGCCCGTTCGGCTCCGGTCACCTGCAACATACAAATGTGTCATCGTTCGCATTAGAAATTACCGCCTGACAAAACTGGAAAACGTAACTAAGCGGAAATCATAATTCTGGTCGTCTTTGTAGCGGAACGACGTAAATTTAGGACGAGAATCGTGGCACCGAAATAGAAATTACTCGTTCGGAATCGGCGTCGAATTTCGCGAACGTTACGGTTGTTAATTGTATACATTTAATGTTCCTAAAATTAATTAATATTCTACAAGAACAAACTTGATGTACGACCGACAACTTCTATCTATATTAATTTCAACAGTTAGCAAACAATCAATTACATAAAAACAATCTTATAATGGCTCAATAATAATAAATAATAAGAAGGGATTACAAACTTTTTATGTATTTCAAATTCTTCAATTCTTTCAAACATACGTTTCGACCTTATTATTATTAGATCATCCTCAGTGTATACATGTAGAAAAACATGTAGAAAACGCAAATTTAACAAAATTAATAAAACGATTAGATACAATTTCTACAGATTATAGTTACGCAAAGTGTTAGTAGTATTCCTCCATCTTCTGTCGCAATAATGTAATGTTTTCAGTCTTGTAATATTCTCAGTTACATTCTTCCATTATATCGATCGCAATTAGTCCACAATGATGATAAAATTATTTAAACATTGTTGAATCATTCAATAAAAATGTATCAGCACACATTCCGTTATCAAATCAATATTACATTTAAAAATTATGAAATATAATTATAATAATGAAATATAATTATAATTATTTATAATATTATTGATATATAATATGATTTACATATTAATAATATTATTACTGATATGACTACACTGAGAGAAAAGTGTTAGGTATTTGTGACAGTAATTAGTAAAATAACTATGTTTAAGAACTCCATTTTTTTTAGTTATTATACTGCTATATAATGTTAGTAATAATAATTACATTTAGTGCTATACATCAAAAAATGAATAATTAACATTAAAATGACTATTTAAGTTATAATCATTTTTGGAACTAATTACGAATTTTTTGTAACATTACAGCAATAATAACTATTAAATTGAAGCTTTTAAACAAATTATTTTACCATACAATTATCGCAAAAATCACACAAATATTAAATACTTTTCTCTCAATGATTACCTATACTATTAGAATTACAAAACGTCAGAAATTTTACTTGTTTTTCTTATAATACGCAATAATTTCTTTTCATAAAGATACAACTATATTTTTAAAATTTGTAAACTGTCTTTTATGCAACTTGCCTTTTATGCAACAAACAAGAGAGCTATTTAATACGTCATCTACAATATGTACACGAAGTAAAAGCAAGAGTAAAAAATTGATCAATCACAATCGATTATTCTTCTCACATTCAACTGTGATTTGTCAATTTCTTACTCTTACTTTTTATTCCATTGTATTGTAGACGACGTACAAGAGATACTCAAACCGGCGCACTGCTTTATATGAAGGCGGAAATGTTAACCTCCGTTATTTTGTTTCGAGAATCTAGTATGAGCGATCGTGTCATCAGGAAAAACGTAGCGGACCAGATAATAGAATAGGCAGATGCAACGGCATCATTTTATGGGGCGCGGTCGAGTGTACCAGGCCGGGCCCGTGACGCACCCGGTCTTTATTTAAATCATTCAATCCGTCACGGTATAATCGATTAACGCTAATAGCCAAGGAAATAGAGTACACTGTAGCTCGAAGATACTCGCGCCATTTCCATGCCCATCACGATCATCTCCTGAGCGATCAATTGATCGATGAACGATTATAATAGCATCTAGATATATCTAGATATATCTTGGTGAACAGAAATAAAAGAGAAAAATTACATTCACTATCGTCTAGAAATTTTGAAAGAAAATCTATAATAACAAGAGTATTTAAATTTTTTTATATTAACCACTTTAATATCTAGAACTTTCTACTGATTATTTCTAACTAAAAATTTAAAAGTAAAACTTATTAGATTTTTATCTAATATATTAATATTTATTTGTTATTTAATATATTCTAAACAATCGTTAATATTCAAGAGATAACAAAATATAAGATAAATATATAAAAAATTCTTCAAATTTAAATTTATATATGTATATTATTTTTTTTTAATCGATTTGTGTTATTTCATAAGTATAAATAGAAACTTGAATCGGGTTTCTTAAAATATTTTCAATAGTAAACAGGAAATGATTACCACTGTGTTTACCAAATGTTTTTCCAAAGTTAAAAATTAATTGATTATCAATCAAATAATAAAATGCAAACGCGTTGCAAACGACGTAAATAAAAAAACATGTTGCTATTTGTATCTTTGTAATATGCTTTCACAGCGAATTCGTCACATCAACAAAGTATTACAATTGCGACCAACAAATATACTTCGTACTGTGACACGTCGTTGCAAGTTTTATTGAAACTTTATAGTACGTACGACCTCAGCTACATGGTTAAACTTTGAGCATAATTATCGAACGAGACAGTTCTATGACCACTCGACCTCAAACTCTGTACATCACATCAGTATAACGAATCGTAAAAGCAACGCGATGTCTATTTCTAATTAAGTCTTATAACTATAATTAAATTAATGAATAATATAAAAAATAATAATACAAAACTAAAAAAATAAAATATTAGGTGTGGAAAAAGGAAAAAGTGGTGGCGTTTTTCTCGTTAGATGGCATTAAAAAAACGCCACGAACTTTTTCCCATACCTAATATCCTCGAAGTAATTTGTTATAAATTATTACATTATTAGGTTTTTTAAATGTATGGAAAGAATGATTTTCCTGAATTTGCCTAAAAATTTAGCTATATATAAATACAATTTTGAAAATAATTTTGTAGAATTATTAACGTAATTTAACGTAGGACACTCAAGCTGATTGCTAGAATTGTCAAAACTTTTTACAGCATTATTCATTACACGTCTTATACAATCGTTTTGTTTAACAAAATTATTTTCGGATTTTTGTCTGGCTAAATTTTCAGATACGCTTCGATGAAATTATTCTTTTTATGTAGATATTTATTTCCCCCCTCCCCTCCCCGATCCTGTTGATAAAATTTATCAAAATACGATTATATAAAAAAATCTATTACTCTGCAAGTAAGTGTAAGTATTAAAATATATATTTAAAATGATTATTTTGTAGAATATAGCTAATAAGAAATTGTATCAAATTACAAATCGAATTGCGGAAGGAGTTTTCCTCATATTCTCGGATGCATGATCGACATTAATAGGATACAGTACGCGCAAATGATCGGTGTATTTACAGTTTTTCGACTTATTGGCTGCCACGTGTTTATACGTAGCACAACGATGAACGTCGGATTTGGAGCAACACGACTATTGATCTATGGATCGATCGCTGTCAGCCTCATTTCATCACGGGACAGACTCCTCAACGACGACGCACCAATAAAGCTTACCAAAAGCATCCTACAGTAATCACCTTATCGATCGTAAATCTAAATCATCGGCGATCATTTAGAATTGCCAAGAACTTGCACGCCATCCTTTTATACAAATTGATTCACAGCTTAAATGAACGATCTTTAATAAAATCTGTATCGAATAAAACATACAAAAAAGTTTCATTTTTTTATGAAAATATATATACTTGTACATATACTACATATACCACATAGTCAAAAAAATTTATGTTAAATTTAACATTTCACGTGTCTCAAATGATGCCCGCTTAAATTATGTGTTAATTTAACGAAATAAATATGTTGGAAAGTAATACAAATGTTATGTAAAAAAATTAAAACAAAAAATATAACTAATTCTTAGAATTTACATTTTAAAATACATTATTTTTATGTTATTTGTTCACTTATTCGTAAATTACTATTTTAACGGGAAATGTTAAATATCAATTTAACATAAAATATTCAAATACACAATCATATTATGTTAAATTAATATGCGGAAATATTAAAAAAAAAAATCAACATAAAAATTTTAACAAAAATCGATTGTCAAAATATTTTCTACTGTGTAGATATAGACTAGAATTAACAACGACATATTGCAAAAATGTGTGATATACATTGTAATAAGATTATATTCCTCCTCGAAGAATTATTTTTCACATAGTACAGAAGCTCTACTGTTCTCAAAATTTACTAACCGAATTTTGAATAGTCTTATATAATGCGTACTGACGAGTGAGAGGCAGTACAATGCTTGGAACTTAAGTGAAAGATTACGAAACCTCAGGCTTAATAAATCACGCTCGACTGCCTAGTTTAAACTGGAGTATCTATATATAGAATATTAATATATTTATTGTGTGTTTCTTCTATGCAAATATTAATCAAGAATCAGTTGCATAAACAATTAATATCATGGCAGAAATTTGAAAGTTCCATAAAACTCTCTTCTTTGTAATCACAAGTGTTTCATGGCAATCTCGTAATCGCGTGTTCAGTATGTTATATCTTTTCGCATCAATCGTGACACAACAGAAAAGCATAAAGAATGTATACCATAGAAATAGTAGAAACAGATACAATCGATAAAACAGAAATATACAGAGTGTTCCGTCAGGATCTTAACAACGCGTTTAAAGGGTAATTTCTTGAGATTATTTTGAGACAAAAATTTTAATATCAAAGTTAATTAGTTTTTAAATTATAATTAACGAATCATATATAGCTTAAAATTCGAGCGTTCAGGTGTGATTAGCTTTTGTATCACACTAATCACACGTGCGAATTACTTTAAGCAGAATGATTTTCTAGCTTTATATTTCAAGAACTATTACAGCCTCAACATTTTGGTATTAGGATTTTCTCAAAATAATCTCAGGAATCTAACTTTAAACGTTAATCTTTACAGGACACTTTGTATATAACATATGATATATCAGGTATAACTGCAAGTATCGACATTCTGTCAAAATGAAATATTTCCGATCAAACTCGCACATAAAGATTCAATGAAGAAGACGGAGATGGCTTTTATATATTCGCGTTGTTTTGCAAGCCGGCGATTCTCTACACCTACATATATAGAGTCGCGCTGGTGCCACCGCATGTTTCTGTTATAGATTTATGAATGGAGCAGCACCGCGCGTAAGCGACGACTAGAAGACTATGTGTAAGAGGCGGCAGCGAAAGTGACCTGCTCTAGCTTGTACCTGCTTGCGGACACACACCACGGCTCGTGCACGCACACGTACGAGCAGCAGTCAAGCTGACGGGTAGACACAGGCGAGGCAGGCCACAGCACAGACAGGTAAAGAACCGTTCTGGATAATTGCATTGAGTGACAAACCCCACGAAGCGGCGCGGTGGACGCGTGTCGCTGCGGGCGCGAAATACGGCGCCGACGCTGCTGGGCGCCACGAAGGGCGACTTCGACGTTTTCTTCGGCGACATCGAGACGAGAATTTGAAAGGGAGAGAGACATTTATCGTATCGCGCGAAGAGTCTCCCCTGTATATATGATGGAAATAAAATACGAAAAGGCCGAGGTAAGAGAAAATGTAGTTAGGAGTGAAAACAAAATGGAAAATATACAGAGGGCAGAAATAAAATTAAAATTACAGCAGTGAGGAAATCAGACATAACTGAAAACGAGTTGTATTGTTTCTTATATGTAAGTAGTAGAAATAGAATGAGATGAGAAAAAATGTATATTTAAGGGTGAGAACGTTTGAATAAAATAGAAATATGCTGAGCGAAAAATAAAATTAAAATTATAGTGGTGAGAAAATCAGATATAATTAAAAGCTAAATTTTTTTTATATGAGATTTAAAATAATGATGAAGTTGGAAAAATAAGACAAATATATTAAATATATTAAATTTTAATTTCTATTACTAATTTAATACATAAAATTATCTTACTTTCTCAGAAAATAAATAATTTCGCCCATAAAGTTAATTGGTGGTTATTAATTAGATAATTAATTAAGAAATATTATTTTAATGTTGGATAGTTTAAATAACACTAAAGAGAGAAACATTCAATCAATCATATATATTGGACATGAGTGCTTAATAGCGCAATAATAAAAGTTTAGCATAACGTGGGTTCATTAAAATGCAGATGGTATCATATCGGAACCATTAGTTATCATCGTCAGTCGTCATATTTTATTATCATCATTTGTCACAATCAGTAGAAAGTTATAAGGTGTAAAAATAATCAAACATCAGCATATCTGCGAGAATCAGATAAGTTAACTTTCCCGCGCGACTATGGAGATTAAAATTACTAACATGATCTCATTCGATTTAAATGAGATGGTCGTATACGCCAAGATGGTAATGATAATTAAGTTGAACTTGAAACTTTCAAATCCACGATATAATAATCGCCTTCACGAAGCAATAATGTTTCAAACAACTTTAATCTGGAATAAAGTATAAAAATATCAAACTTCTTGATCGTCATTTATTTCAAAATAATAGACTCGTACCTATCTATTTTCACCAATGCAGATTAACTTTAATTTCGATTCAATTTACTTTTTATTTTTTCAGTTTTAAGACTTAAAGAAAAATAAAGAATTATTTAAATCAAGATTTTACGAAAACTAAAAAAATTATCTTTTTAAAATGTTTTTTTAACTTTGAAACTAAAAAGTTACGGAAAAGAAACAAAAGAGAAGAAATATTTGATATAGTACACTTGATTCGCATGATTTTTTTCAAAATTAAAAAATTTTACATGTACTGAAACATTTTTTCTGCACTTAATGATTATATTCTATTATATGCGCGATATGCTCTCATATGACACAATTATCTATCCTGATAACAAAAAATTTTGTTGCAGCATTAGCCAGATATAGAGAAAGAGATACAGATGCATATGCTTATATGTGTCTCGATGCACCACTGTCACGTCGCCCAGTTATCTGCATGCCAAAGACCGGTTATACAACCGGTGCAAATAATTGCATTATACGGTGGCGCGTAGATAATGATCGACGCGTATCGGGTCGCATCCTACGTGTGAACTCGGACGGGTTTACCATTGCCGGGGCATTACCTTATCTGGCCTTCTGGCCAGTCGCCTTGAAAACCACAGTTGGCAGCACAGATAGCTGCACCAAATGCCAGACATAGACTCGTGCATACTTGCGCATGGTGCACGTACGTCGTGATAATGCATCTTGCAAAATATCGCCACCGATTATCTCATTAATTTATAAGCGAATTTCTGGAATCTGTTCTTGCCCGAACAGATGTCAATAAAGCTGAAAAAACAAATGAAATAAAGTGCATCAGAAAATACTCAATTTTCACAACATCATCCAACTCAGTTCTTTTTATTTTCTTGGAATTGATTTCTTCAGAACGCTCTTCTTCTTACTGTATGCTGCACTCGTGAACAAGTTAGCAGTATTTTATTCTTTCGCGGTGACGAGTTAATATTTAATTAACGTCGTCTCGAAAACGATGCGAAATAAATTTTGCATCAATTATCGTGGTCAATCCATTATAGACAACTGCGAGATTCTAATTTGTGAGAAATTCTTAATTTCTTCAACGAAGATAAGATTGGCGGAACGTCGGAATTATAAAGTCCACGATTGCTAAATCAAAGTCACTTAAAATTAGAAGCGAAACTCGAAGAGTCGAGTGAATAATGAAGCTCGAGAAGGTAAGAGCTTTGCGAGTTCATTGCACCATCGATCACTGCCGCTTTTTCTTCGACGTTCATTTCTCCGCGGGTAAGTCCGATCGCTCATTTTGTTCACCGATCGTCTAATCCGATTGATCGATCTTCGATCCGCGATGGCACCATTAGTTTCTTCGGTTCGTGACGATGGATCCATCAACACCGCAAATACCATTAGCGCATACCGCGGCTTTTTGCAATTAACCTTACCAATGATTACGAAACCACCAAGCTATCTTGCTAACCTATTGGACCCCGTCTCGATTAATTAATCTAATCACCCTCTATAAGCTAACCCAACTTTCATCTCATCACCGCGTCTAGAAAGCGGCGGAACTGATCGCCAATTATTTTGGCGATCATAATTAACATAATTTTGCCTAATTTTTCATAAAGCCAATTATATTTTCTCTGAAAAGAATGCCATCTCCGATCTTTTCCCAATAAATTAAATAATAAAATTTTATTATTTTGTTAATTCAATATTTTGATAAACAGTCCAAAATATCACACAGTATTGCTTCCACAATAAAAAAGTCTTGTTCAGTATAGTTTCAATTAACTCATTCGAAAACGATGTAGTTTGCAGGTTACTCTAAGAGATACAATCGTTAGACAGTGTCGCAATATAATGGAAATCAACAGAGACAACGCTCGACTATTTAGAATTTTCTCCCGGATTACCTCATGAATTTTGAAATTCTAGTTATGCGTGAGATAACACCGGAACGAGCGCAAATATTACACGGGCGAACGTCTAAGCATTAATAAAATCCTCCTGCAGCAGGCATTGACATTAATTTGAAACTCGTCCGGCCAAGATCTTATCGGTTTATTTCGAAAGCGAATCGTGTCCGTGCATACAGAACGCGGGCGTATGCATATGTCGACATGCATATGCATATAGACGTTTATATAAACGATCAAGTGATGTCGCCATCTTCCTACTTGCGCTCTAGATCTATTGTTTTGTGAGAGATAAAATAATAAAACAATTAGCATTGTCAAAGATATAATACCATCCAAGATATTAATTTGAACTGACAAATTGAGTTTAGAACAATATCGCGTTATCTATTAATAATACATTATCGACTATGCTATTTTTATTTCGATATATTTCGTAAGTATTTACGAAAAGGATAAATTTGCTTCAAATATAAATAAAAATTATACTAGATACATATAACATACAGATATCTGAAATTGAATCATCAAAATTATACTCAATTATACTCAAGCATGACGGTTGTTGTTAAAGAATCAAATTTAAACCAACTTCTTAAGTTAAATAACAGTTTGTTATTTTTAATTTCCATGTATCATACTATATTAATCCAAAATAATTGTAGTTAAAAAACAATCGTGTGGATGATCACAAAAATGGGTAGATATGATTGTTTTTTACTAAATTCCCAAATAAACAACATCTGTATTAATGTATGTACATCTCATTATGATCATTATGATATTTCACGAAGTTATACTCTTTTGTAGATTACGTATTTTCAAAGAGTAGAATGGATAATTCCTTAATTTTTTTGTGTGGTGTATATGATAAAAATAATATTATTGTAATACATGTTGTAGAATAATATCAAATAATACTTTCTATTTAATTCTCTATTTTAATATGATGTACTTTTCAATTATTCTAAAAAATTATACACAATATTTAGTTTTATAATTGCAACTCACAAAGTCAATTACTAAGTTAAATTTTACTTTGACTTAAAATTTTTATTTTGATTGATATTTAAGACGAGTCAAATTTGATGTATTTCTTAAGTTAAATGTTCAACTCTATTGTTTTAGTCACAAATCATTTATTATTGTCTATTGTTTTAATTAAATTAACATCAAATAAGTACACGAAGTGGCAACCTATAGAAATAATTTAAAATGATTCAAATTTGACATTACAAATTTAACAGAGTAATAATGCTGCAAAAAATGCAATCAGCTTGAATGTCCAACATAAGAGTGATCCATAATTTCAGTTCTGTATCTATAAACTAAATTTTTTTATAGATACTTCAGCAAAACCATTCATTTCGTATGCAATCAAACACACAAATATCAATGATGTAAAGGATAAAAATGAAAAATAATTCAAGACTCCCGCAAGGAAGTAACATTGTTTAGCGGTGATTTCTCGTTATCGCAACGAGTGTTTCCGGGACCATGCGTACACGAGCTACAAGAAATAGCTTCACTGCGGCAAGTAAAATGCGTGTCACATAACGACACATACTGATACGAACGTATTAAGCCGCAATACACCGCACGCGCATATATGTACATCGTTGGTGCAGAAGAAACTCTTGTTCTAGGTCGCGTTAATGTAAACCGCGACAGTTGTACGTGTACCTCATACCTGGGCCCCGTGTGTGATATCAGATTTTATCGTCCCACGTGAAAGAATGAAAATTAACGAGCCGATTTAGGTCCTGGATTGCGACACGTCGCACTGAGAAAACGTCCGCCAATGCGAAAGCGAACACGCTTTGCTCTCTCGAGACACGTGCTGCGTGCACCGTGCGTACCTTACGTGTTTGTATTTGTCTCGCAACATGATAACTCGAGACCGCGGTCAGATTTAAAAAATGAAGTATTTCCGTATTTGTGAGATTCTAATTTTAATTTAGTCTCTAAATCTGAATCAGTGGATAATCACTGATATTATCAGTGCCAAGTATGCCACTGATAATCAGTGAATTAAATGTGAGATCCCTAACCTAGCTAATCTTTATTGTGTGATCTAATTAACCTTGTTTTAGCTTAAATTCAATGAATATGATATTGGAAGATTGAAATTAACATGCAAATATCAATATTTTTTATAATACTCAAACATTCTTCCTTTCTTAATTGAACTTCACTGATTATCAGTGCAAATCACTGGATAATTAATGATTATACACTGATACTAATGATTATACACTTCAGATTTAGAGAGTAGACAAGTTAAGATAATTTTATAAATAAGAAACTATTTCGTACACTGAGAAAAACTTGTTAACTTGACCAAATGCGTTTAATTTGTAATTAAATATACGTAAGTTATGTCAACATGAATTTGTTTGACTTTACAAATATTTGCTTGACCCGTGATCGCTGCATTTAGTTGAATGAATTAATATTTTTTTGAAATAGCAATTTTCTTTCTCAGTATACAATTTTTCCTAACTGATCAATTAATATTATTCAATCACAAAATATACAGTTCAATTATTTCGATCGTTTTCCATAGGTACAATGCTGCAATTTATCTTAATTAAGTGTGTTAAAATTTAAATCCAGCTGAATCCACGAAATGAGGAAGCTAAAATGACACATTATGATTCAGATGCCTGCTTATGATTCAGACCAATTTTCAAATAACATGTTTACTATTTCAAATAATAATTTTAAAACCTATATCTTTCCCTAGATAAAAGTCTCCATTAAACATTTCCGAGATAAATCAAGGCTATTTTCTCTCGAGTGAATCACAATTAAATCGAAAGGAAAGCTTCTTGATATTTCTTATACAAAAAAAATAGATTCCTAACAGCCTTCTATTAAGTATAAAGGAACATCTCATTAGATCAAATCCAGAAATTTTTGTGCCAAATGACATCACTTATACGACGACAGATGATTCGTGTGACTGCAACAAACGCAACTTTCATAACGTTTTTATCGGATTTTCGATCATCGATTACTACCTGCTGCCAGTGCGGTCATGGCAAACGCTAGACAAATGTTCGTTTAATTTTATCGCCCAGCCAGTGACGTTTTTACTGCACCACACTGCCGCTTAGGATCTATGGACTAGCTCGAACTAAGCGAATTCCTGTGGCAACTCCCGATCCCGAGGTCTTTGTACAGCTTGTAAAATTGTACATTGACACCCTTGTGCGCGTATTTATTTATATAAAGGAACGCGGGATAACAAGATTCCGCACCTCATAAATCGAGCCCTTATCGTTCGAAATTTTCGAAAATCAACAGGAATATATTAAATCACGTCGTGCTATTACGCAAAAGTCAACTGTTACGCTCGTAATGTTCGTAGCAATTCTACTAATTTTTCTTAAGCTATCGTTTTCGTGATCGTAAAAAGAATCGTTTTTAGAACTAAGAAATATTACATAAAGACTTTACAAAAAAAAGAAAGCTGTTAAAAAGAAATCAAAGAGACTTTTTAGGAACAAGAAAAAGAAGATGTCAAAACTGAAGAAATAATACTATCTTATTAAAAGTTAATTCTATATATAATACGATAAACGTTCAAAATTATTCAAAGATAAAATATAACCGATGCAGTTCTTTAAAAAAAACTGTAATTTTCTGTTAAATATAGTATGTAATTATAGATATTTCTGAGAATTCGAAATGAACGCGCGACTATCTGTGTAAACTATCTAATAAGATTATAATATAACATGACGGCGTGTGTCTCAATTTAAATAATCTCTATATTTCTATGCGAAGGACAACATCTTTATAATGATTTTAACGTTTCCAACTCCGTTCGCTAAAATTTAATATGCTTTCCACTCGAATGCGGTTGTTACGATTATAGGCGGCAAAGTACACATTGCATGTTTTGCTATGCAAGCTCGAAACAATAATTCTAAGGAACAATTCCAAATTCCAGTATTTAAGAACACGATAATAATGAATAAGATACGGTGCTTCATATGTCTCTATAGTGCTACTAGACTATTATTTCTTGACAATTTCGCCACGAACGATCTGTGCGTTTCCATGTACTGCTATCATAGTATTATGCATAAGTTCGTAAATGCTGCAAATTAGGGAGAAAATAAAGATGTGAATCTAATCCTCGAGAATACACAGTTTACTATCTTACACTTTATTTAAAAAATTCGACAAGTAGTAATTTCAAGATAATTAATATCAAGAAAAAAAGTTTAATATACAAATATCTTAACATAAAGCTATGTTAAAAATATATTCTTTTTATTGATATTATTTTATGAGTCAATAATTTTTTAGTCAAATTGAAAAATACAATAATTTTTTTCTTTTCTAAAAAAACTTAATTTTCTTAGTTGTGTCTTTTAGTTAGTGTTTTTTAAGTAAAGAGCGATATTATCTAGAACGATATTCTATTTTCAATAATAAAACAAAAGATACATCTGTAAAATTCCTTCTACTTTTCTTAACCCATCTTTACTTCATTAGTGTCAGATATTAATTCTAGAGCAAAGTAATAAACGCGCGCGAACTTTCGAAGTAATTCGAGAAAAGCGTATACACTCGAGGATTAATTTGCCAGTATTCAGAAACTTATAAACGGTAGTGTATCACGATCATTCCCGCGCTCTCAAGTACTACGCTACCGTTTGCCCCGAGATCGACAGCTTATCGCGCCGTCTAATTCTCTCCCTCAAAAGTCCGGCGAGAGAGAGAAAGGCGATAATGAAAAGAATGGCAGTGTAACCGGTGCCACGGTGTTGCTTGCTTAGAACGGCAATCATTACACACACACACACACACACACACACACA
>NW_012130088.1:1274315-1280113 GCF_000143395.1 Atta cephalotes
ATTATTTTAGTTTATTATATATATATATATATATATATATATATATATATATATATATAATTTATTAGTATTTGAGAATATCGTGGATATGAATGTAATCACAATTTTCTGAAAAGGGAGTAAGTAGAAACTAAACGAATATTGAATGGAATAAACGTTAAGTACAGTTTATTATATAGTATTTTTTAAAAATATACGTTTAATTGATATAACGCATTTTTTATTGCGGATTTTCAATGAAATTGTTATTTTCAAATTTTCGAAAAAAATAGTTCGAAAAAAAAAAGTTATTAAAAAAAAACTCATCTATTTAGTAAGGCAAAGATTTAACAGACACCCTACTTTGTGTAGGGATCAGTCTAATCTTTTCGGTATTATTTTTAGTATACTATTTTAGTATATTATTTTTAGTATTATTTTTAGTATACTCATTTATCTAGTAAGGCAAGATTGAATACATAAAATGCATTTACTTGTAGCCACAGAACATGCACATGTAATACCAGCATGCGATGTGCACATTTGCTAGCAAAAATGTTTATTTAAATTGACACTTTTTTTCTTGTACATATTTTTATTACATCAAGTCTAAAAGTATGCACTCTAAAAAATAGCGGTGTCTAAATAATTCTAAAAATACTCTAAAAATAGCGATGTGTACATATTTCTTACTGTGTTGATATTAATATTAACATCAATACGATGTAGATTTAATTTAAATACCATGGGTTTTAAATTAGAGTGGTTAATTATTATAGTAAAAGTTTAAATTTCATTGCTTGTGAATGCATTTACTTATCAAATTGAAGTATATGTATATTACATTGACTAGTAAGTGTATACACTATAAGTATACACAAATTAATATTTTAATTGTGATATATACACTGAGAAAAATATCCAAGCTTTTTCTGATCATAATGATCCTTTTAAAAAGTAACAAATGATTATTTCCGATTATTTTGATCGGACAAAAAATCTGATCACATTTAATCGGAAATAAATTCATGCATCGGAATGTCCGATGAGAAATATCCGTCCGTTACCTTTTGAACGGATTATTCGATCACATATCCAATCAAGTACCTGTATGCATATATTTTTGAATGGCTAATGTTAACAGATCAAATTATACACAGTTGAATAAACAAGCATTGATCATTTAACATGTGAATTTTTTTTTACAAGGAAAAGATTTACTTATTTATAAGATATGGATTACTTCCTCAACTTTCAAAGTGTCAAGCACTGTTTTTATATCCTAAGAAATTTCATCGTTACACACTGAGAAAAAATATAGTCAATTTTAATAAATATTTAGTTCAATACTGCCTAACTAAACATTTACTTACAATAAGTAAATATTTATTCAATAAAAAAAATGTTGATTGTTAAATCAAATTAACATTTCTTGTATCAAATAAATATATCTTTATATTTAATAAACATTGACAGTATTCAACTAAATATTTATTAATATTGACTATATTTTTTTTCAGTGCACACTTCTGTTCGATACAATAATATTGCAGTTTATGCAACGAAGAATAAAAACGAATGTAATATCAAATGAAACATATTTATGATAAAAATCAAATATTCATAGATATTCGCGTTGGAGACACGTGTTCGCTTGACCTTAACATAAAAGTAATGCCATCAGCTTAGAAAGACTATGGAAACAGTTGCTGACCAACTATTCTGTGATTGGCCAGCGTCTTTCAATTGATCAGATAAAATACTCTTTTTATTCGTTCAAGCCTAATGATCGATCAAATTATAGGTTTATCCGATGAAATTTTAATGGATAGCATATGACGATTCATAATCCGTTCACATGTAATCGGAAATTACATTTCGATCGGATAATCCTGAATCCGATCGAAATTGATCAGAGAAAGACATTAGAACAGTTATTTCCGATCAAAAGCACTGGACATTTTTCTCAGTGTACATATAATAATATAATTTATTTTTAATAAAATATTAATAAATGCTTATATGTGTTATATTTTTAATAAATGTACAATCATTGTTATTACATAAAACGTAGAAATTGTAATGAAAATCGACCCGACCGAGTCGATTATCTAGAATAGTTATACGAGGAAGTGCATTGTCATTAAATGAACGCGAAGCTAATATCGAAAGAAAGCGAATGCAATTTTTAACATAGGTGTACCCGTAAGCCTGCCACTTGGAGGGTGACTAGGATGACACAGGGACATGATATTGAACGGTAGCCGTCAGCGTGCGATCCTATTAGCCCGCATTGTATGCTAATGAGCGCTTGTCGCCTGTGATCCGTGCTTATATCGCGTTATATCGTCGACAGCGGTTCTCAGCGAATCACACTTTTCCGTCACGCGGAGATAATTATTTATCGCCTTATCGCGGTCTCGTCACATGTACCATCATTTCTTCGATACCAAGACGATCTCAAACTTAAGAACGACACTTTTGTCAACGTTTTAATGCGACGAGACGCAATTAATGTCAATTAAAGGCGCGGTTTTATTGCGCTTCGCGCGATATTATTTGTTCTCGTGGCTGCCAGGAATGAGAACTGTTGCTAAGTGATTACGGTCGGATTACGGCCGATTTAACGCCCTAATACGTTTCGTCGACGGGTAAAAAAAAAAGTTCCGGTAGGAGAAACCCGCGTTCAAAGGGTAAAATTACTCTCTTTCTCTGTCGCGGCTTTACTGAAAAGTTCAGTCGGCAAACGCGAAAAGCAAAGGGACGCGAGAACGATGAAAAAGGGTCTCTCGTCATCGGCTGATAAACAATTTACGGTCTAGTCTAATCTCTCTTCGACCCTTTGCTGCACGCGATTTGAGTTTAAAGCGATGTAAATAGTCGCTGTCTTTCATGACACTAAACTTTTCCGCGATATTATAATGATATTATAATGGTGAACAAGAGGGAAACGACAGTTTTTCAAAACTTTGAGAAAGAGACAGAGAGAGAGCAGAAAATTTAAAAATTAAACGCGCAGTTTAAATAACTAAAAGATATATTTAAAATATATACTAAAAATAATTTCTTTTAAATAAAATAATTAAAATTATTGAATTTAAAAATCATTTAATAGAATTTAGAAATAGAATTAGAAATAGAATTTAGAAATCTCATAATTCACTAATCAAGGAATCAAATATTACGGATATTATGACTCACTATTACAATAATCCAGCAATCCTATTTTAGTTATTGTTACATACACAATGTGTGACACATGCAATTTTGAACAACTCTAAAACATAGTTGGAACATTATATACGACCGATGAGGGCAAATTGTGGTTTAATGGGCACGTAAATTTTTTATGCGCCATTAAAATGATCATGAAAATGACCACACGCACGTACACACATATATATCCGTGTCTTTCGTGGAGATTGATGGGAGAGGAAGCTTCTTAGGAAACGCAGAATAAAAGTTTAGCGCAATGAATTTTTCTGCGGACAACTGAAACGAATGTAATTAACATTACAACTGTTGTTGGTGGTTATCCGATTGTGAGCCGGGACTCATCTCACAACTGCCGGTTGGTCATTCGACTCGAGTGACGCACGCGTGAGCAACACACACGCGTACACCACTGGCTTACATAAGCGCGTACCATGACGCTCGAGCGATACGCTCTATGCAAAGACTGAATTAGATATGAACAATTAACCGAGTGAAAGTACAGTAACGTAAATCAACATTAGATATATATCTGGAACGTTCAATCCAGATCGGGGAGGGAGAGGAGGAGAGCGAGTAATTACCGTCCATAATGTTCAGCATTCTCTTAATTCAAGGTACAATCTCATTATGTCAACTTCATGCAAACCTGCTCGCAGCATTTTTCATCCACGTCTTTCGCACGATTGCTCAAATAAAAGATTTGCGTTTATGCCCGTGATGTATTTTCTTTTCGTTTCATTCTTAATGACCTTAATATGTTCTGCAAAGCTTATTATTCCACACAACAGTTTTGTTAAAATGTCTAAAAATTTAATTAGACATAAATACTAATCTAAAAATTATTTTGTCAAACCATCAAAATAATTATGTAGAATGCTTAAACATTCATGGTAGGGCTGTAAAAATATTAACAATCATTTTAGCAACTAATTTAAATGTCCTGCATAATTATTTCGATGATCTAAACAAAATTATTTTCAGATTTATACATAGCTAATACTTCTATTATAAATCCGTTTTTTCTGTATATTTTGCAACGATAATTTTTTAAACTATATTATTTGGTACCTTGTTTTAAATACGTATAAGACTGTTTCTTACATAATATTCGACATTTTCGTTTGATCTATCATTCTGTGATATTCTTTCGACGAATGTATGGAAAAAATAATTTCACTGAAGTATATCTAAAAATTTAGTCAAATACAAAATCTGAAAATACTTTTGTTAAAGTATCAAAATAAAGCAAGCCACTCAAACTGATTGTTAAAATATCGAAATTTTTTGCAGCCAGTATTGTTCGTCATACTTGAGTTAGTCTTACATAATTATATTCATAAACCAATTATTTTCAGATCTAATTCAAATTTGTCAATATTTCAGCAACATTGTTCTTTCTGTGTAAAAAATCAAGTTAAAGAAATTTTTAAGTGAGTTTCCTACATAATTATTTTGTTGATAAAATTATTTTCTATACCCAGCTAAATTTTTTAATATTTCAACAAAGAATCGTTTTTCATGTGTATAAAAAAATGCTCAAGTTAAAAAATGTTTAAGAGAATTTCCTACATTATTATTTTATTAATCCAACAAAATTACTTTCAGATTTATATTTATATTTAGCTATATTTTTAATATTTCAACAAAATCATTCTTTCTGTGTGCGAAGAAGTGTTCAAGTTAAAGAAATTTTTTAATCGAATAAATATAAACGGAACATAACGTGTGTGTTTATTGGAATGATGTTTTTAGATGTTAAACGAGATACCGTCAACACTTAAATGCACTGAATGGTGTGCCGAATCTTGACACGACGAATGAATTAAATGATTATATATGATATATATACATATATTTCTTGCATCATTAACTAGATTACGTCCAACAGAAACACAGAGATCGCAATGACGGTATCGTAATGTGTACATCGAGAAATCCCATCTCGAGAACGGGATCAAGGATCAGGGTCTAGGCGTCGTCGACGTGGCCGGCGGCCGAGATACGAGCCGCACGGCGCGTCGACATAATTATGCTACGCGCCGTCAGGTAGATGAAGCCGATACGGATGCGGAGGCCGTTTAAGCGCCTCCGAGAGCATAAATAATCCTATTAAACGTGTCACTGCTTGTGTCAACAATCTGACAAGCAGCCTATCTCAGTCGTTGTGCTGCCGGTTGTAGGAATACGCGCGCACCGATTACATGTAACGCAGATACGCGCGTTTAACACGTGGGTCGGAGCGTGCGAGTCGTACAAGTCAATGTCAGGAAGTCACGGAAGTGATCTCATCGGCGACGGGAGTGCGACAGGAGCGCGCGACGGCATTATGCAATGTTCATTATTCTGCTCGCTCATGGGTGGGCGCGCGCTTATTAACTCACTCGCTCGTAAAAAGCCGCGGTAAAGTGCATGCGTGAAGAACACGAGGAAATGAAGAAAGAGAGAAAGAGAACAAGACAGGGAGAGAGAGAGAGAGAGAGAGAGAGAGAGAGAGAGAGAGAGAGAGAGAGAGTATCGTCCGATACGAGAAGTAACTCCTCTCCTTCTCTGTAGTTAGGTTAGTTTAGTAAGTTACGTACGTAACGGTAACGGTTACGGTACGG
>NW_012130088.1:1280133-1282107 GCF_000143395.1 Atta cephalotes
TAACGTACGTAACGTAGGTAGTAGAAGTAACGTAGTAGTACGGTACGTAGTAGTAGTAGTGTAGTAGTAGTAGAGTAGTAGNGTAAGATGAGTATAGANNAGAGAGAGAGAGAGATCTCCGATCAGAGAATCCTCTCCTTCTCTGATGGTATTTTGAATGCTACGGAATGGTACGGTCGATCTTCTTGCTCGCGGAATTGAAGAACGTCCGTTTACAGTTAAGAGCCGCGGCTCGCCACCTGTTTATCCGTTCGGCTGTTCCGCAAGCCACTCCATGGCTTTATCGACTCGATGTGCGGGTAAATAAAGAGTACGCGACGTGGAACACGGCGCGCGCGACTCGAGTGTCGTCGAGGAGGGCCGAACTACGTGTATAAAGTGTCACTGAGTGAGTGATTTTTAATTTCGCTTAAAAATTATTTGCAGTCAATGTATTATATTTGCAGTCAATGTTTTCTCAACGGGAACACCGGAATCGATATCCTTCGAGTTATCGATAAATAAAAATATACATACGTAAAGGATTATAAATTGATCTCATAGATGAAAGACAAAATATTGTCGTTTGACTTCACAACGACGAATTTCATTTTAATAGAATTTTTTGAAACACGGTTGTCCAAATATTTAACTGTGCTGAAAATTAATGAGCTATTAATTTTCCATGTTGTTTATCTTAAAGGACATCACTTGATGTCTTTTTATTTAAGACTGCGTAAATAATGTGATATGATTTAAATAAGTTTTAGCTTCTTGCACTGGAAAAAGAATCTGGTTGTTAATTAGAATTCTGATTGAAAATAAACAAATCAAAATTTGTTGATTAAATCTATTATAATTCTAAATAATCAGAATGCTGACTAATACGATTAGAACCTTCTAGTTCATCCATTTTCCATCCAACCAGAAATTTTTCTCTTTCAGTGTGTTTATTTTTTGAAAATTGCACAGAAATAACGATTTTGTTAAAGTATCTAAAAATTTAATTAGCTACAAATCTAAAAATAATTTTGTTAAATTATCGAAATAATGTAAAACACATAATGAGCAATTATCAAAAAAACTTTGACATTCTAGCAATAATCTTGAGTAGCTTATATAATTATTTTGTTGGAAAAGTGTTATTAATTGAAATTCTGGTCTACCAAAATCTATTCAACCAGAAAGATTGAAATCAAACACTTATAATAAAATCAAACATTTTAAATAAGGTAACCAGCAATTCAATTATACTATAATTAGAATTTGAATTTATGCGAACAGAATTCGTTTTATTAATATAATCAGAGTGTTTTTCTCAGTATGATTTAACAAAATTATTTTTAAATCTATATCTAATTAAATTTTTAGAATAAAATTACTTTAGCAAAATCTCCGTTTTTTTCGTGCACATAGAAATTTAAACTATAAATCTAGTAGGCATATTACATGCGCAGTGAAAATATTTGAAAAATTGACAGATTTGATTGATAAAGAGATTTCTCCAAAGTGATACATCGCTGTTAAATATTAGATAAGCCATTGCCTATAATTAAGAGCTACACAAACGGTTTACAGGCAATTTCTCGAATGTTTTTAATCCAATGGAAAAAAATGTACGTCCACATAAAAACTAACCGGAAAGATCATGGCAAATAGGTTAAAAATTATGCTCGTGCTGCTTGATAGCCCAAACTGTTAACGAAAACGGTGTTAACGGTTTTTCCTTGCTCGCGCTTCATTCATTTATATAAATAACGTAGCTGAATTAATCAAATATAATTCAATTCTGATTCCATTTATGATTTGAATTTCGAAATTCATAAAATCGGGTGGCTGAATTAAATTTTTGAAAATTCTCTTTTAGTTGTAACATTGTGTTAAAAATCTAATTTTCTTACAAAAGAAAAAAGAATACGAAATATATAACATTCATTTAAAAATAATAGCTCCTCTCTCTCTCTCTCTCTCTCTCTCTCTTCTCTCTCTCTCTCT
>NW_012130088.1:1283699-1296016 GCF_000143395.1 Atta cephalotes
AGAGAGAGAGAGAGAATGAGAAAGAAAGAGGAAAGAGACTGAAACTATTCTTTGGTGCCGCGAGACTCTCACGTTAGGCGCGATTAACAGTACTTCACGTAGGCTATAACTTTCCAGACACGCTTCGACACGAGGCTTTGTCGCCGGTGCCCCGGTGGCGAACCCTTCTCGTAAACCTGACAATTACACCCGAAGCCTGCATGTACCCGACCGCCGAGAGTCACAAATGAAATAACTACGGAGCGGCTAATAACGCCCCGTCGCCCCCTCCCCGTTTCCCGTCGACTGCGAGGAAACGTTACTCTGCCGGGTTGCATCGCCGCGAGTAAACTGAATTAAGAACGTGCGACCGCAAATTAAGACGCGCTCCACGCATGCACGCGCATATACATGGGCATGCGGAGGCTCCGCGTTGTTGCACGGACCACCCCTGCGATACTTAAACATTTATCTTCGTCAGTGACAAGACCAGAATTCTTGGGTCACATAAAAATGCTGTTTTCATTATTTCAATCATATCTGATGATAATTAAATTTTAACATTGTTTCTCTAAAAAACATCATGATAACAACTGATGATGCATGAAATTGCATAATTCTATTATCATGATTAGCTGTTATTCATTATTTACTATAATGTTATTATTATTTATTAATATTTAAATTAATTTTTACGAATAAAATGTTACTTTTTCATCTAACTGTAGCCATTTTATAAATAAATGATATGTTAACGCGATGTTTCACGTATTCAGAAACAACCAACAAATGATAGAAATCATTGCAATTATATAATAATTGCATAATAACAATTTTATTACCGTTATTTACCATTACTTATTATTTACTATAATTTTGTGGTGATTACAATTTTAATTTTCAAGAATAAAACGTTATGTACTTTGTCATCTTCTTAGCTATTCAATGAATAAAATAGTACTTTCACGTATATTCAGATGCAACAAATGATAAAAAAATGCAACATTAGTATTTCTATCATAACATTATCCGTTCCATCTTCCGTTTAAATAAATATAAAGCAGCGAATATAAAAGAATAACAGTTACATCCTCCGTAAAATATTTTATGACTTCTGATTCTCAAGCTTTTAAATACATCTTTTTACGAGGTTTTTAATATTTGCTTCTATCGCGATAAACTCGCGTCGAAAACTACGCCTGCATGATCATCACATTCTTATCACTGACTCGTTCCGACAAATTAATATACGCACTAATACGAACATGCGCAATCATGTATTTTCACTTCAAAAAGAATTTCTACTCTTTCCTAATAAAGAGATAGTGGGCTTGCATCGCGAATCTCGATGTACGCGAGATTAGGACTGACTTTCAATCAGACCTTTCGATCATCGGAAATTTATCTATTACCGAAAGATTCTTAAGCGTACAGTCAGCTTTCAGTCAAAAAGAAAAATTGATTGTCATAACAAAATACTTACTTTCGTGATGAAAGAGTGCCTACATCAGTTCACTCATCGTCATCGTTCATCGCACGCTTGCACTATGCAAGTAACGTTTAGCTTATTATCGATTACACTATTCTGAGAAAAAAGTTAATTTGACTAAATTACTTCGTCTTTATTTTTTTCATTGGACTATATATATTCAGAAAGTATATAAATTAAATATATTATACTTGATGTAAATATATACATAGTTTCTTCAATAAAAAGAATAAAGACAAATTAAATGAATGTAGTTAATAACTTTTTTCAGTGTTTAATGTGCAACATATGTTGATTATTATCACTTTAACATTAAAACCGTCAATATATCTCGCTAAAACTGTCGAAAGTGCCAATTTGATAATTTCTTATTCTGTGTATGTAAAGCTAGCGTCTCAGTTGATGGAAACTCATTAAATATTGAGAGTTCTGAGTTTATTTTCAATAGTTCTATATAGGATAAACAAATAGTTCCGGCTATTAAAGCCGAGAAACCCAAAATTCAAAATGAGACACCAGGTTCATACAGGGTCAACTTCGTCTAAAATCGTTTCAGCCACATTTTCTTATAGAATTTGAAAAGATACATAGTTCTACAAAGAGTTCTGACGCCTAACATTGTTATTTTGATTTTTAAACAATTTTTTTTCCTAAAATATGATCTTTACAGAAGATGAGACGCTGTCTAATTTCAAAGAGTTTTGTTAGTTTTATAGAACTATTGAAAATAAACTCAGAACTCTCAATATTTAATGAGTTTCCACCAACTGAGACGCTAGCTTCACACACATTCTTATTCTTATTGGTTAATGAAGAGTTATTTTAATATTATTTGTATCGTTATTTGTTGAATTATTTGTATCGTTAGAATTATTTGTATTATTTGTATTATATTCACATATTTCAACATTCTGTCAAATAAAAAATTTAATACACAAAAAATACAAAAAAAATTGTAATAATTGGCAAAATCAAAATGGCACTATCAATGATTTTAATGTTAAATGCTCGTTTTTATTGAGTTTAATGTAACTTCCATTTTCTCTCATTGCTCCATTCCTCTCTTTTACATCAGAAAAAGAGCCTAATTGTATTAATTAGAATTCTGGTTGAAAAGAAATAAAGAATTTTCTGATTGAATTTGTTATAATTCTAATTGAAATAACCAGAATTTTATTGATATCAGAATCTTCTGCTGCAAATTCATTAACCCTTCGTTGACACTCCTTTTTTTATCGTTTTTTGACATACTGAGTGGCTCATATCCAGAGCAATGTTTAAACAACTGACATTTTCATTTAAAAAATCCAATCAATATGAAAACAATTATGGATCAATTTCCAGATTTGTAGAATACATTCAAACAGTTTTTGATTGAGATTTCATTACAGTTTTTGTGAAAAAAATTCTTGTTGAGTTCAATGAATAAAGAAAAAACGACTAAAATCTTTGAAAAAATTGTAACTTTTTAAAAATTTAATATTAAAAATTTAATATTAAAAATAAAAATTTAATATTAAAAGTTAAAAATTTACAGAATTGTTCAGATATGATACTTTAAAAAAAGATTAGATCAAGTAAATTAGTTATGGCTAAAGAGTATTTAATTTGCATATTGAATGTAGACTATTTTGGGAATTGAAAAAATAAAGATTTTTTTATAAACATTGTATTTTTGTTCTACAAAATAAAACAAAATTGAGTTTCAGAAAATTAAAATAATTTTGTGGGTGATTCACCCACATATAAATATATCAACGTAAATATGTCAACGAAGTGTTAAACATTAAAGATTTCGCTGATTATTCATTATCAAATCTATCCACCAATGTGAATTTTCTTGTTACACCAATAGCTACGAATTCTCGTAATCTTAAGTCAAGCAGAGGTTCACCTATCTCAACTAAAGTCAAGCAGAGATTCACCTACCTCACGTTTAATATTCATAACTCGTAACGGACGAGCACGACGTAATCGTGAGTATGTAAGAAATGAACGTTCGTTCCCGGAGGAGGTTGTCCGAAGCGCAAAACTTGGCGACGGTGACGACGACGAAGACGACGAGTCGTTCCTAAGTTGCATTCCTACATGACGGACGAACGGGGGAGGACGAAGGGTAGATAGAGGTGAAGATCGATAGAGGTTCGTCGACTCCGCGACTGACTGACAGCTCGTACTTGATGCCGATGGGTTTAGTTCATAACTTTCTCGGACAGTACGGAAGCCCGAAGCCGCGGTAGCATCAAAAACTCGGATTTGCATAATCGTAAACAGTCGGACGTCAATAAATCCAAGATGCGAGATAAAACGATGCTTTCCGAAACATTAGCAACTACCTTGATACGCATAGGTTTCTCTTATTTGGATTTGTCATTAAATGAATCGACAAAGAATAAAAAAATGTTTTGTCAGAATTTTACATTATCCTGAGTATCAACAGTAAAAAAACTCAAATTACAAATTCGCTCAAAATAAAATCTTCAAAATTGATTGAAGAATAATAGTGAATTTTTCATGAAATAAAATGATAGACATGAGTGTATGTTATCAGAATTTTATATTTCTAAATGTCACAATATTTAAGCTCGGATTAAAATTCTCTTAAAATAAAATTCTCAAAATTAATTAACGAATGATAGATTTTTCATTAAATAAATTGATACAAAGAACAAATATATTTTAGCAAAATTTTACATCAGCCTGAATATCATAATATTTATAAACTTGCATTAAAATTCTTAGAGTAAAATGCTCAAAATTGGTCGATGATTAATTGTAATTTTAATGTAACTAATTGTAATTTTAATGTAAATTTAAATTTATACACACTATATACATGCTGTTTACATTCTGAGATATAAATAACAAAAAATTATTTTGTCGTTCTCATAACCTATAGTCCATTATCTCGATATTTATTAAATAATTAGGTTCGAATTTGAATTTTACAAGATAATATTAGAGGAAGTTGAAAGCATTGGCGCCAATTTAGTTCATTGTATTATATCAGATATATCAGTAACATCAGGATACATGTATACACCGAGAAAAAAATTAATTAACTTGACTAAATAAGTTTAGTTTTGATCTTTATATTTTTTTTGTTCAAATATATTATATTTGATTTAAATGCATACATTTTTCAACGAAATAAAGACAAAGTAAACTATTGGGTTGTCCAGAAAGTTCGTGCTGACCAACCTATATAATTTAATATAAATGTATACTAAAATTTAAATCTTCTGCTTTTCAATTATCCTTCAAAATCGGCACGAACTTTCTGGACAACCCAATAATTAAGCTACTAATCAATGCTTCTTTTTACCAATATAAGTTAACTTCAGGTTTTCAGTTTAACTTATTCTTCATTTTTTTTCTAATTCTTAGATTGGAATAAGACAGAAAGATCCGAAAAACTTTTGTAGTCAAGCAATATACTTGAAAAATTTATCGTATTGCAAGTGTAATATTCGCCTTGCATACACGATACTAGAAATCATTCCGATTGTCGAAGAAAAAATTAATCCCGAAATACACTAAGAAACACAGTAAGTCTTAAAAAATCAATCATGGATCAATTCTAAAGAGAATCATAAGGCTCGTAACTTCTCGTAAGATTTGTATGAACTGGAATTCTTATAACTTTAAAGTTGTTGCATATGTACTTTTTTAATAACTATAAGAATTACAAAAAATCGTAGATATTTATGAATAATCGTACGTTTTAGAATTACAGCTCCAATTATAAGTTCGTATAATGGGCTTTCTACAAGTTGTAAGAAATTGATCAATCAATTATAGTCGATCATTCTTCTTATATTCGATTGTGGTCAATTTCTTACGGCTTGAGACTTAAAGTTTAGTAATGACTTATTATAGAAAGCCCACAAGTCTTACGTACATTCTTATAATAAGTCGTTACTTAACTTAAATCTTAAGCCGTAAAAAATTGATTAGTCACAGTCGAATATGAGAAGAATAATCGACTATAATTGATCAATTTCTTAAGTCTTAAGACTTAAAGCTTAAGTAATGGCTTATTGTAGAAAGCCCATATGAAAACAAATTACAAGCCTCATGATTCTGCTTAGAAGTGAATCAATAGTTAATTATTCTTCTTATATTTGACTATGATTGGCGAATATCTTATGGTACTAGCTTAAAGCTTATTATCATTGTATTTCGAGCGCCTATCACTTATTATGTTTAGGGACTAACAAAAAAAATCATATTTCAACAATTCAGCCATTTGATTTGATTAGTCAATTCTCCGTCTAAGATCTCGGAACGATTTCAAACATAATGGACACAAGGCTTTAGAAGTAGAAAGGGATGAAAAGAGCATTCTACAATGAGTTGCAAATACCCCGTCAATAGTAATTGTTGATGCTTCTGGTTGACTGTCGCGAAACATTGACAACTGGCAACGGGATGTTTGCAACTCGTTGTAGAATGTCCTTAAATTGAATCAAAACTAAGGGCTTTCCAACAATTCACCTACACAAGTAACTCTGTAACACAGTATATAATTTCACGCTTTCCACTATGATACAAGTCGACACAATCGTGTACAGTTAAAATGCTGTGTTCAACTGTATCGTCGCTTTATATCACTTCACGAGAGAGAATACCAAATTTTTATATTTCATTATCATTTATTTTTCTAAGAGTGATACTCCGATAAGAAGTTCCAAGATTACATTTAGATATATTCGGACAGTACTTTTTCTTTATTTCACTCTGGAATAAAAACGCTAATTGTAAGCAAAGTTTCAGCTACAAATCGACAATGTATATTACTGTGTCACACCAATCTATGACCGTGTTTCGTTGTCGGAAAAAGAAACTTAAAAGTAAAACTAACATTGAAACGGTCAAGTTAAGAACTTTTTTCGTCATTATACGTTCACGTCAGCAACGACAGTAATAATTTCTACGACCGAGAAACGTCCGCCATTTTGCTTCTATTTCACGAATGGGCCGTAGACATGCAGGTAAATTTTGAGGCTTCCCTTAGTAACACACTTTCTTTAGTCGACTGCGCCAATAATATTCTGTCTTTGTTACTCATGGAATGCAAAAAAAGATAGAACAACATTTGTGTCGACTTATGGAAAGCACTCTTTATATAAGTCTGTCTTTTGTGGTTGAACTTGTGTGTACTTTTGAAGCCTACGTGAGATGTATTATGTTTGATAGTCAAAATAGCAAGGAAGAATTCTTAATTCAGAAGAAAAATCAATTATATAGTCAACTATTCTTCTCATATTTGACTATGATTGGTCGATTTCTTCTTGTTTATGACTTAAAGCTTTCGTAATAGTTTATTGTAAAAACCCTCTTAAATATACATACAAATCGACTATGAATATCAGTTCTAATGCACTCAAATACAGGAATAAAAAAACAGATCTTTTATTATTGCTTACCAAATCTTCCTTGCGTTCTACGAAGATGCTCCCGGAGACCGTTTTGCACCTCGCACCTTCCTCGCTTAATCCGAGCAGGGCGCCTATCACAGAATTTCCACTTTTTCGCAATCGTTCGACACACGTACTCCCGTCGGGCGACGATCGCTCAATGATTAACTACAGTTCGAGTTTTTTCTCTTTTCAAAAGTTCGCGGCGAGGCACAATGAACACGATTGTCACAGACAGACAGAAGTCAGATTCCGCTCGCGGAGTCCGAATTCCGGCGACACGTTCAACGTCCGAATTTTCGCCGAAAACTTTCCCTTATCCGATTCCTCTTCGTGGGATTGCAAGATCAACGCGATCAAACCGACGACCGTTCGAAACTGCCGGACTGTCGCGAAACTTACGAAACGGCCGAGATCACGCGACGTGCACGACTTTACGATGTACTGACGAGCCGTTTGAAAATTTTCAAATTACTTACACTGATATTTTCATGGCCGACAGGTGGCGCTTAAACAAACCCGTGACACGCGCTCGCGCGTTTTGTTTTGAAATGCGGGTGTAATAGCGAGAGATGATTTCGCGCGCGCGAAAAGAAAACAGAAAAAAAAAAATTATCCACACGTTCGGCGCACTGTATTGAACGGGGACGGTCACATTACTCCCATGCGGCACGTTGGTCGCCGTCGGTGATGATGTTCAGCTGCTGAAGCTGCTTTTAGCCATATAAATCTTCTGGAGTTGTATAAAACAATAAAAGAAGGCCGGCGAATTGCGCGTGATCGTATGAACTCTCGGGATTTCGCAACGAGCATAATCCTATGGCGCGACGTCGTTTCACTTCGTCTCGTCGAAGACGTCTCTATCTATATTTCGGAGGCGTCCTTCACTCCGTTCGTCTGGTTTACGTGTTCACGTCGACGCGGTTCGACAGCAGTCGACAGCAGTAGCACCTGCAGCACTGACTGACCCGGATCATCTCATCGCAGGCGACTCAAAGTCGACGTCGACACGCCGACGGCGTTTGCAGTGTTTGCACGTCGGTTCCGCACGCGGTCTGCTGGTCGCGGATTGCCGGCGCGACGGCATGGCGCGCGGCGTTTCCGCGTTTCTGTGCCGACGACGATAAGACACCACGACCACCCGAGGAAACGTCCTCTGACCGTCGTCGGCGCACCCGTACTAGCCCGTACCGTAGAATCCGCGTTACGACGGAAACGCGCGGAGAGACGGAGCACGCACGGAGAACGGAGAAGAGGAGGGAAAGAAGGAGACACGACTGGTGAGCGACGCGACGAGCGACGATGTGCGACGATGTGCGACGACGTGCGACGATGACGCGCGAACGGAGAGAGACGACGAGGCGCGGACGTGGCCGCTGGTGGCCGACTGCCTGCGACTCCCGCCGACGGATAAACGAACAACGGACGGACGGATGGACGTCTCACGTCCCTGCCGCCACGCCGGGTGGGCGGATGAGGGTGCGCTCCGAACGATCAGCTGATCGCCACGCGCGGCTATAAAGCTGCTATGGTAACTCGACGTCAGCCGTCAGCGGCTGGCTCCGATTCCTCCAACTCCTCCACCGGTCGGGCTGGGGCTGCACACGCGGCGATTCATTTCGTTGTGACTCGCACGTTAATCGTTATCTTGTGCGATGCCGTGCGACGGCTGCTGTGTGACTATGACTTCTTCCGCTGTGTACTTATATCGCGCGCACGTGCGAGCGACGACGATCTCGCGTGCGTGAATGCGTGCGTGAGCGGGCACGCGCGCGTCAATGACGGCGCGCGCAAGTACAAGCGATATCTCTCTTTCTCTCTCTCTCTCTTTCTCTCTTTCACGCAGCTGGATTTCTTTTCTTTTTCTTTCTCCTTAAAAGCGTCGATTCGCGCGGCAGGAGACACGTGCGAGAAGAGAGTAAAAGAAGGCACGAGGCAGGTTCAGAAAGAAAAGAAAGAGAGAGAAAAGAGAGAGAGAGAAAGAAAGAGAGAACGACACAGAGAAGGAAAAAAAGAGGAAAGAGAGAGTGTCGTCGTAGAGCGACCTAAGCACCTAAGCGCGACTCGTCACACGGCTTGAACGGCGAGCGACGGCCGTGCGTGACAGGAAGGAAAATCACGAGGCGAGCGTGGTGGTGGTGGCGCGAGCGACAACGTACGCCATCCGCTCGTGTCGGCAGCCGGGCGTGCACTGCCTTCCCGAGTCGTCGGTTGGTTCTCCATCCTCGACTCCAACTCCGGCTGGTTGGCTCGCTCGCTCGCTCGCTCGCTCGCTCGCGCGCGATCGGAGTCGCCGCTCGCTCGTATCGCGTGCGCCGCGACGATGACGAGCGACGCGCGACGGACTGGCTCTCTCGATGGGGTACCGCAGGGGTACTGCGGTTGGATAGGTAATCGATTAGGAGATATCGATTGGAATCAAAGTATTTTTCGGGAACATATTATGTGGGAAAGGATCGGACTCTTGATCTTTTCGATGGAACCGACTGCACCTAACGTCTCGATCGGCACTGACCTAGGTCAATTTAACATTTTATTTTCCTGCTTAATATATAAAGACAGTCTGTGCGGCAGGCATATTATTATATTATTGTTTTTGGAATAGACATAGATTGTAAGATAAATATTTCATTTATACATATATTTATTTATGCTTTTTAAATTAAGAGTTCTTCGTTCTTGTAATAACTTATATTTATTTACGTGAGTGTGACCAGGATTTTGTATAGGAGGGAAAGTAAATTAGAGTGGTGAACTTCTAAACTGGGAGAGGGGGAGAAGATGATAGTCGAGTAATTATATATAGATTATTAAATTTTTTTTATTATTTTTTATTATTTTTAATTAGTTGCTAGCACACAAATAAAAAAAATCACATGTATTTAATTTACTAATTTATTTTATTTTTCTCTTTAAATTGTAAACTGATTTGAACTGAAAAAAACTTAAATTTTTATAACTTTAGTTGGCTTGGATTTTTAAAAAAATCTTTATATAACTTTCATCTCCAATTCTTTCTTCTTTTCCAAAATTAATTTCTTATGAATTCTCATAGTTTCTCTTGACTCATGTTGATTTATATACACATTTTATATCTTTATGTATAATATTTTTTTAAATTTGAATGTAATTGACGATAATAACAATAATTAACATTGATTGCGTAGCAATATAATAATTCAATAAAATATAAAATGATTATAATTATAGTAATAACAATTGAAATATAAAATACTATATAATAAACATTCTAATATAAGACTAACAGTTGAAATGAAATCTAATGCAATTTAAACGAACATAACAAATTTAAAAAATATAAGAGAATAATAAGGTTTTTCAAAGAAAATCAAAATATCGATTATCATTTATCATAATAAAAAAGAATATATCGCTCATTCGTTACAATAACAATATAATTAAAAAATTAACAATTTTTTAATTGCTTGCAAAAAACGGATAAAGAAAAAGAATATACTCTCTAAGAACGTACTTTTATTTCACTATATAATCAATTATTACAAAATTACATTTTAAAATTATAGAATATTAAATTATAGAATATTTATAATTTAAAATATTCAAACTTATTTTCTGGAAAATTTTGTTTTTTATTTATGTTGTAACAAATGAGCGATATATATATATATTCTTACATAATTTGTTATGTTCTCTTGAATTCAAAAGTTTACGTTACTGTTGACTTTACTGACAATTTAAAATTTTTAGATTTTATATCACCGTTGAGGGCTTTCGCAAATGCTTTGTTTCGACTACAGTGAATTCAAAAACACACAGTGAATAATAGTATTTATCTAAAAGTGGAAATTACCGAAAATGATTTGTCGAGCATTTCAAAACTTTGTCGATGATATAAAAGTGAATATACAGAGATTAGGTAAATAAAAAGTTATAAAAATCTAACTTTTTTACAAAACAATGAAAATAAAAACCATAAATTTTCTGATATTTTATTACTATGAACAAGATTATGAATGAAATAGGACAGATCATTTAGATGATCTCTAAACGTCTTTGGTCTATTATCTAACAAAATATATTACGAAAAGCATTATATTTGCTCAACAAGAATTAGACGCATTGCGGCATCTTTACGAGAGCATTATGATTTATATTCTGACGTCTGTTCCATAAAAATTTTCGCAATGATCGTGATTTTATCGACTTGTAGGAAGTCTAAACTTTCCAATTGAAATCGTTTTGAATGTTTGAATCGCATTAACGTATTTCGTTAACGATTTACAGAGCTTATAAACGATAATAAAGTGACCATGTATTCATAACGTGACACTTTCTTCTTCATTCAAATTACATAATATAACTCACTATATCAAAATTAAAGCAAAAAAATAATTCATAAAGCCATGTTATTTACGTATCATATAAATAGAAAAAAAACACACCTACTACCGAACTACGGAAAAGTTAATGTCAGCCGCAATCTAACCGAGTCTCTGTTTCCAGTTACACTGTTGGAAAATTGAACATAAATATTTTGTAAAATCAAAGAATAATTAAAGTTGGGCTCTTGAAATAAAAATTTAACAATAAATGAAAACACATTTTGTAAATATTAATACAAATGTAAAATATTAATACAAAAAGTATAATACTGACACAATTTGTAAGCAAATTATGGAAGCATATTTCTTCAGTAAAATTAACATTTATAATATATCAATTAGTACATTTTATTCATTTATGATTTTATTCATTTATTTATTTTGAATTTATATTTAAATAATATTTTTTATGTTTTAAAGTTCATTATTTTTTATTTGTTTGTTCAGTCAAGAAAGTTGTATTATTTTAAAAAATATTGAAAAAACAGTTTAATACAAAATATTAAAATAATCCAATCAATTATATTAAATTAATATTCGGATATATTAAAAATTCAATTTAAAAATTATAACTAGAACCGATTTAAATACAAATATTTTTTATTCTAATAAAAAGGGTGATTTGTTTAATTATAATTCGTTAATGTAAATGAGAATCATTTATGTGATATATACCGTATGTATGATATTCTTATACGGACGATGCAAATGCAACATTGAACGAAGAGATGAGAATCTTATGATGAATAGGAAGAAGAAACTGCCGATGAATGGCCGCTGTCCGCGTATGTGGGTGTCGCTATTCGAGTATTTCTAAGCGAGATCAAGCTTTTTTCTTTTGTATGTTTTGTGTGTGTGTGTGTGTGTGTGTGTGTGTGTGTGTGTGTGTGTGTGTGTGTGTGTGTGTGTGTGTGNGCGCGAGAGAGAGAGGAGGAGGAGGAGGAGGAGGAGGAGGAGGAGGAGGAGGAGGAGGAGGAGGAGAGAGGAGGAGGAGGAGGAGGAGGAGGAGAGAGAGAGGAGGAGGAGGAGGAGGAGGAGGAGGAGGAGGAGGAGGAGGAGGAGGAG
>NW_012130088.1:1296036-1316236 GCF_000143395.1 Atta cephalotes
GTAGTAGAGTAGAGAGAAGAGAGAGAGAGAGAGAGAGAGAATGTGTATGTGACCGAAAATAGACAAATCAATGGCCACGCCTTTGGGAACCAGGCGCCACGCCAGACGTTGTCAGCCGAAGACAAAGACACCCACGTGCGAATTGTATCTCCCTCCCGATCCGAAAAATCCTGTAGGAAACTATCTTCGATAATTGCCGTTCCAAGAAACTCGAAGTATGACCGATTCACCATACCGTTCCTCTTATGCTTTCTCGCTTGAGGTATGTATGTATTGTTAGTCATCGAGCGGCCTGAATTCTTTCCTGCTTGCTTACATAGAGATGCATTAGACAATCCTCTCGGCATTACACCTTGCTTCGCAATGTTATTAAATCATCATTACAAATATAAATAAAAGGGCTCGAGGGAATAGACGCTTTTCAAAGTGCATAAATTGTTCAAAGAATTCTCTCAATATAAAAGTTAAATTTATTGAAAAGACGACAGAACAATAAAAATCGTTAAATGATAATAAACTTTTAATAATATATTAAAATAATAAAATTAAAATAATAATAATAAACTTTATCTGATAATAAGTATCATTTCATTATAATTTCTTTTCGTATTATTCAAAAGAAATAAATTTGTTTGACTAAAACTGAAAGATTGAGTAGAACCAAACACTTGCTTAGAAAGATTTAATAAATAAAATACATAAAAAATAATACAGAGATTGTTTAGAAATTCTTAATTTTTATCCATTTATTATTATCCATAAATTAATATAATCATTACTTAAATGCAGATTATGTCAAACAAAACAAACCTCATTCTTTGTGTAATTTCGATAATATCCTATATAAAATTTTCCAAATCGTTTACAGATTTTCCTCAAAAACATAATTAAAATTAATACAAATCATGAAGAACATGATGAAAAGATTTAGAAGGGCATCAAAATTCATCGAATTATGCTTCGATAATTCAATTTTCATACATTGAATAAAATTTTTTTATTATCTATGAATATATCAATATATATCAATGAAACATATATTGTAGAATACATTTTGGTAAAATCAAACAAAATTTCTGTTGTAATAATTAGACTTGATATTTTACATCTGAAGCTATTTATAATAAACTTAACTAAACTTAAAGAAATTTAGTTAATATATTTTTTATTGAATCCATAAAATTTCATTGAAAAAGAAATCTATACTGTTAAAAATAACATGTTAATTTTAAAAACATATACATAGTGGATTTTCTGAGATATTCAAACATGTTAAAATTAATATTTTATTTTTAACAGTGTAGTTGTATTAACTGAAATTCTGATTAAAAAATGAACGCATCAGAATTTTTTAAATTTATTATAGTTGAAACAAGGTTGAATTTAGTTGAGATAATCAGGATTGTGACTAAAAATATGATCAGAATCTTCCGATTCATATATTTTCAATCAGAATTTTTCTCAGTGTTCTAATTTATTTATTAGATGTTCTTTTTACTAAAAAGTTGATATTGATTTAACTAAATAAATTTAGTATTATTATTAAAAAATTCTAGTATTATACATTTAACAGAAAAGAATCGTTCTAATCATTTCTAAAAGAATTTTGATTTGCTCATTTTTTCAACGATATATATATTGGTTGAATCTACTAGATTTTCAATTTATACAAACAGATTTTTCTTCCAGTGTATAAATTGCGTCTGAGAATTCGAGATGTTGGTGAATTGAAATCCTAATGCTGCTACAACGTTCGCTTCTCATAAGAACCCTGCAGCGTAGTGTCGATTTATTAGATGCGTGAGAATGTCTATAAACCAAGGGTTGTCGTGCAAAGTGCAGTATTATACGCGAGAGAGGATCGCCCGAAGTGATTCACATTATTCGCATGTGCGATCGTGACACACCGACTCGTGGTGAACCGAATATAACAGGTAAGTGAACGAATTTTTGTACCATTGACGTGAATTCTGCCTTGTTGTTTGCGCGTGATGAGACAGGAGCGTGTTGAGATCGGCGCTGAAATTACGGTAAACGTGCGACTCGCGTAACGTGCCAACGTTAAACAGCTCGATAACGATTCGTGAGAATTTTAAGAGGTTCTTCTCTCTATGCGTGCACTCGTGATTTCCTGTGATCGAACGTGGGATTCTCTTCGAGCATCAGATCGACACACGCTTCTAGTTTTACATCTTCGCTGATTACATCTTATCAAATACAGGTTATAAATAAATATCATAGAAACAATTACAATTTGAAATAGACCGATGAGAAATCTAATTAAATAAAAGAAATTCTGTTTTCTCTTGCTTAATTAAAACAGATCTAGTGCTTAAATATTTCTATGCAAATTTATAAAAAAACAAATTATTTGCAGGTTTAAAATTCTCATTAACATTAGATTATTAATATTCTTATAAAAATGCTGTTATCAAATGCAGTATCAAAAATTAATAAATTTCTTGTCAATAATTTATACAATAAAAAAGCTGCCTAAAATAACATAATAATAACGAACTGTTGGGAATTATAGAACCGGGGCATTAATTAAATCTAATTGAAAGTATTCAATTTCAATGATTTTTTTCTTCTTTTATTAAAATTCTGCTACAATGATTACGCAAAATCACCTGATATAATTAAGACTAATTCAGTAATAATTAAGACTAATTCAGTAGCAGTAATAATTAAGACTAATTCAGTAGAGTCTTTCAATTCCAAATTTAAGAGCGTAACTGTCAGAAAGCTAAATAATGAAGCTATAGAATAAAAAAGAATTAGCCTAAGACAGTAGTGAAGAGGAAAGTGAACTTTGATAAGAGTTACCTATATTTCTTATATTAAGGCTCAAAAAGATTCACTTGAACATAATTAATTGAACATAAACAAAGAGAAATGTAGTGTACAAGATAGATTGTAAAAATTGCAATGCATTCTACGTCCTAGGATAGACTGGGAGAAAGTTGAATACTAGGATTAAGGAACACCTAATAATTAACAAAAAACCTGGAAATCTGTCAGTTTCGGAACACAGATTACAATTTGAATATGATTTTGATAACACCAAAATATTAGATAATGAAAGATATTTGGGGAAAAGATTAGTGTCGGAAATGTTTAACATCAAGCTCAATACAAGAGAATGATGATACACAAAATGACACTGAATTTTTGCATCATAGTTACTTAAGCATTCTTAATAAGTTCTGAAATCACATTACTTTTTATTAATAAGGTTTTTATGAAAGAATAGATTATGTTGACTTCAATTTTAATTTCTTGACAAATTAATTGGTGATTTGTCAAAAACACAGTACATCATTATAATTTTTTAATTTATGACTTTTGAATATGTATATAATATAGATTACCATATTTCTGACTATCTTTATAATGTATATTCATGACTCAAGTGTCTTAAATGTTTATTTTATTTTATGACTTTCCTTCACACTCAATATAATGTTTTCAATACTCATTTTTGATCGAATGTTGTTTGATATTGAAGTCCATAATGGTATCGAATGATTTTTTTTAAATTTACGTTCTGACACATTATTATAATGTCTTACAGTGTGGAGTCAAGCAGTGTGGAGTGCAGTAGATAAGTCTTATCAAGATTCACTTTCCTCTTCACTACTATCTTGCGCTAATTCTTTTTTATCATATAGCGATCATTTAGCTGTATAGCTTTCTAATAGTTACGCTCTTGGAAAAATTTGGAATTGAGAAACTCTACTTCTTGCACTCTTCGATTTATTACATCGCATAATTTACCAATAACATTATGCAATTATTTCACCGCTGAAGATGGCTCGAACTAAGCTGAAACATTCGATTGATATTTTATGTAAGAATTGAAATATACTATTGTAAAAGATATAAAACGCACCAACTTCTGCGCTATTATCTGAATTGCCCGGAAATTTCTGATTTATGATTGTTTTATTATCTGGAGAGCTCATTTTTTATTTATTAATTTGTTAAAAATTAAATTAAATTAAATCGTTTAACTGTCTCAAAATTCGTCTCGGTCTACTCTACTATAGTACTGATTTGTGCCTTTGTCTAAAATATATTTCTATTTAATTTTTTTTTTAATTTGATAAGTGTAAAAATAAAATAGAAATAGTATATAACCTAACATTAATACGATTAATATGTAATATGGATTAACAGTTGCATATACAAAATTACAAGCGTTTAATTGATTCAAGAACAATTTTAAAAATAAATATACTGTTTATAAAATATATGTATATATGTATATATATATATTATAAAGAAATGTATATCATGGAAGTTTTTTCAAAGAATGTAGCTTGAAAAGTAAGTTACTGTTGCCATCTATCTTTCGTGAAAAATAAATAATGTATAATTTGTATGTTATCCAACATTGTTTACAATCGATATAGCTTGTTGGTAATTAATCCGCGGCAGATACCTATATCGTATAATATATATTATAATACTTAAATGATTTGTAACAATTAATATATTACTATTTTAAAAAATTTACGTGTTCACATATGACTTTTAATTCTATTGTTGCATCAATCGGTGAATTATAAAAATTCTTTTCAAATGACATCTCCTAGATGTCTTTCATACTTTTTGGAAAATTTCTTCCTTCCGAGCACATACAGCTATTTACATTATCAACTGTAATATATTTATTAATAAGAGAACAATATGTTCAAAATGCTGGCATAAGATGTCCTGGAGATGACCAAAATATCTTTCAATCATCATATGTTAAAAATATTATGCTTCAAGACATCTGTAAGATGTTTTATGTTCCTTTTGTGGACAAGTAAGTTATCTAGGGAGTTATTATGTAATACATATCACTTATCGATAAATATATTACAGTCGATAATGTAAATCTCTCCATAATGTAATGGAGATAATGTAAATCTCCATTTTAAAAGAATACTAAAAAACATATGTACATAATGTACACACGTGTATCTAATATGATCTAAATGCTATTTTCTTAAAATTAAATTAATTTATCTATATAAATATTTGAAAATGTTTCATATTTTGTTGATAAATATAAATGTTTTCGATCTGACTATCAATCTTCATTTTGAATTTAGCAAAGGACTTAGAAAAAAAAATCACAAAATTTAGATAAGCTATAGATTTCGATTATTTTATTTAATAATTAATAATAATATTCAATTGTATGTAAATCAACAAATATATACTTTTTAAAGCCAATAATATATATTATACATGAGAGCGATAAATCTTTCATTCGAGTTAACCTACAGCTAAATTACATTTAAATAAAAAGCATATTTATCAGAGATTCAGGAAATTTCCTCTGGAAATTTGCATGTATACGTATAATTGTACGTCATACATAATATAGAACATATATTGTATAATAACTTCTAGGAAACTTCCTCGCGTACACTTTTATTCAAATGTCTAATATATTAAACAAATTTGAATAATTTAAATTTTTCTCATTTATATTATTGTCAATACACGATTGAATACATTATGTTATGTTAAATGCAAAATCAACATGTTTCGTATATTTATAAAATGTTTGAATAAATATTTTCTTTAATAATTGTTTTTCTATTTATAATTTATATTGAAAAATTCTCTTAATAAACATTTAACATAAATATTCAATTAAATATGAAAGAAAGAAAGAAAGAGAAGAATAAATCTAATACATTACATAACATTTTGTAAAATGGAAAAAATTAACTTAAAATTTAAAGTGATAGGAAAACAATGGATTAATCTTCGTTTGGTGAAAATATAGATCTATTGTTGCAATAAACTCTTTAATACATTTTTCTGTATAATATCGTAATGAGCTGTTGTATTAAGTTGACGAAGTTGCATTACGAGAGTCTTTCCATAATGTGTGTAATTCATTCATCATGGATATAGATTCATCTCAATCAATCTTGGCACGTCACAAATCTTGCATAAGAATTTTCGCTATTATGACGGATGGTCCTAGTAATCCTAAAGGGATTACTAGCAAATGCTAATGCTATTCCAGATAGTACGCCTACATTAGGTAGGTTTTTTTTAGTTAGGTAGAGGAAATGAAGAAATATATCAATATTAATATCATCGAATGCATAATATAGCTATTTTAGATTTCCATAATTCATTAAAATGCAATGTGATGTTATGTCGAATAATGTACTAATAATTACGATACGTCATGATTATTTACCAAGTCAATATCATCATGATTATATTAAATGCCGGATATGATGTCAAAAAGTGAACTCTATAAAAAATAACTGTAATATAGTGTACTAATGGAATTGCGTATGAATTTGATCTTTGACATAACGAATATTACTTGCCTTGTATAAAAACGCTTAACACAAGCTATTAGCTGAAATATTTAAATCAAAAATACTTTTCATATTTTTAATATTTTTAATATTTTTCATTTTATTTGAATAATTTTCTTCTTTCAATAGAATAATCATTTCTAAAAATATGTTCCGTTACTTTTGTTACAGATATCAACGATAATCATGGCTAAACTAAAAAGGTACAATACAATAGCCTAATACAATAGCTTATTACGTTATGATATTATACAAAAAAAATACAATTGGAGGATTTACTGCAACAATAGATCAACAATGGATATATTTTCACCAAATGTAGATTAGTCCACTATTTTCCTATCATTTTAATTTTAAAGTTAATTTTTTCCATGTTATAAAATGTGTATTAACCCATTATTGCAATATTATTGCAATAAATCCTTCAATGATAAATATATCAAAGACTTCACATTTGCAAACATATTTTTTACGTTATTATACATATACTGTAAGGTCTTATTAAATATGCAAGTTATATAAGAATTATTCCAGAGAATCTGAAAGATTTTCAAAAGATTTTTGAACTAGACGTTTGTATTTTTCCAAAAGACATCTTTTAAATATTTTCGAATGTCAGAAAATTATTCAAGTTTTGGAGCATAATAATTTCCATTATTGCAAATTTTATTTATATATCGAATGCATAACATAGTCAAACTGAATATAATATGTAACTTATAAAATTATTGTCAATTAATTTGGCGTTCTAATATTTTGTATTATATTATAATGTTCTACAACTACACAATTATACGAAGCTGTCCGGAAACGCGTTGACACGAGAAAGAATACGAAGCAATAGTTAAAATTATTTGATAAACCGGTATATGAATGATATCCATTTTACGATATATGAATGACTTAACATATACTTTCAATAATGATCTATTATCTATCACAATTATAGACCGTTGCTAAAAATATATATTATTATAAGTACGATATCATTCACCGATTTATTAGATAATTCCAACTTCTGCTTCGTATACTTCATCTTGTCACATTTCGTATTAATAATTTTTATTTTTATTTTTATTATTTTTTAGACAAATATTTAAAGTAAATCTTAAGAATGTTTGTAAGACGTCATAAGAACAATGTTTGTAAATCTAAAATATGTCCTAAAGATAATTCTGTAAAACATCATAAGGGACAAGTCTGTAAAATATTTTAATGTCTGATGATAATGTCTTTAAGATGTCATAAATCAATGAATATTTTATTATCCCAGAGAACATCGAGATGTCTGATAAGACATTTTAAAGATGTTGTATAGACATTATTCTGATACTTGCAAAAAATGAATTGTAGGACATCTTTATAATGTTTTATAAGACATCTCAATGTTCTCTGGAATAATAAAATATTCAGGAAATAAAAAGAGAACAAGAATAAATTCACACATGTATTATGTACATATGTTTATGATTTGCTACATACAAAATACGTGTAATATAATACTTTTACAAATAAAATATAATTAAATAATATAATTAACAGTAAATGCTAAATGATAAATATACGTAGGATAAAAGCAGAAAATTTAATGTGGAACAGGTTGCTAATAGCGGAATAGCTTTATATTCTAAACGAAACATTGCAATCTAGAGGCAATTGTTGAAAATTGTTGCAATTACTATTAAACGTGTCATAATAAGCAATGAGATAAAATCAATCTCAAACTGATAAAACGTTTCATTACAGTAAACATTAATTTATTTTCGTTGCGTTAAGAGATTCGGCAGCCCCTTTTAAAAAGTGTTTTCACAAAAGGTGAAGATAAATATATTAATGCTTATATTACATAGACGCTTTTAATAATGTTGCATGAACAATATTATGCATAAATTGCAATTTCTAACTTAAGTTTATTACTACGAAAAGACGCTGTCATATGAAGACATGTAGATAAATATGTAATATGGAATACATCGAAGGTTCCATATTAATAATTTAAACGGGAAACACAGACTTTATATAACGCATGTCATACATAATGAAAATAATATATCAATCAAAGTCCTTCGTTTCCTTCCTTTCTAATGAATTCTGATTAAATTTCTTACGCATTATGTGTCATGCGTTATGCAAGAATCTGTGCCTTTTTATTTATATTATTAGATTGATTATAGAAAATATTCCACACATTACCAGCTTATTTGCGATTATATGTTATATTGGGTTGTTCAAAAAGTAATTGCGTTTTTTTCATTTGATTTTCAGGTGTGTTTATTTAATATACATAATGAACATTAATCAATGATATATTGGCCGTTTTGTTTGATGACCTTCTGTCATCTCCTGGGCAACTTCATAATACCACGTTCATAAAATTTCCCATTCTTCTCTGAGAGAAACTTGTCTAGGTGCTATTTGATGAAATCTTCAGAAGCAAACGTTTTTTACCATTCAAGGAGTGAAAGAGATGGAAGTCTGATGGCCCAAGGTCGTTTTACCATTCAAGGAGCGAAAGAGATGGAAGTCTGATAGTGCAAGGTCTGGGCTATATGATGAATGTGGTAACACATCCCAACTATGTTGCAACAATTTTTGCCGACTGATCAAACTTGTGTGTGGTCTCGCATTGTCGTGGTGAAACACCACATCCTTATGATTGATTAGCTCGGGGCGTTTCTGTGCAATGGCATCACCTAATTTTTACAGCTGCTCACAGTAGACATCGAAATTAATCATTTTGTTTTTTGGAAGTAGAAGATTCATAGAAGACTGGTCCCTTCCAATCCCACCACATTGACAGCATTACTTTTTTTGGTGGATCTCCGCCTTTGCTTGCCTTTCCGGTGCTTCACCTCGCCTACTTCAACTTCTTTTTCGGCTGACATTGTTGTAAACAATCCATTTTTCGTTACCCGTGATCATACGCTTCAAAAGCAGATCGTTTTCTTCGTTTGATGAGTTGATCGCAGACGCTCATGCGATTCGTCAGATTTCTTTCAACTCATGTGGTATTTAAACAGAGTTTCTTTACGAAGCCTAGCGATTTCAAATAGTCATGAACACTTCCAACGGACACTTTTAGAGCGGTAGCAAGCTCCCGAACCATTGAATGCTTATTTGCTTGCATCAATGCTTTCATTTCATTGTTGTCAATCTTGGAAGGCCTACCAGAGCGATGAGCGTCTTTGACTGAAAAATCACGGAATCGGGCGAATCAGTTCTGGCACTGACATTTTTTGACGACATTTCTGCCATAACTCGACGCAACTTTTGCTTCAATTGCTTTCTTCCCTTTTTTGAAGTAATAAACGGAATATAGCGAATATGCTCTTCAAAATTCTCCATGTTCGAACCACAATTGCAAGCACAAAACTCGACCGAATCGCGTCAACTTTTCTTTTTATTTTTAGGTTGAATGTCAACAACAAAATGCGCGTAAATATTTGACATTCATCACGCTCGCATACAAATAAACGTGGACAACGTTTTTTCCTGTTGCAAAAAACGCAATGACTTTTTGAACAACCTAATAAATTATATTTCAGCTCTTATTTGACAACTTATAGTCCTTGTTTAAAGTCTTCATGTGCATATATATCGCAGTAACGTTAATTTAAAAAATACTATTCCATATTCTCTAAAGAAAATGATGAAAATTCATTAGTAGAGCAACCAAAATTATGCTATAAAAATCTCTTTTTAAGCGGCTAAAATATGCTCTGTGAAATTAAAAAAAATGCTCTAAAGAAAAGACTATCCTAAAATAACTAAAAAAACTATAATAATAATAAGGCTCAATAAAATTAAAAAGCGAAAAGGAAAAAGACTATAAGCCTAAAATTAATCTCTATAAATTAAAATTGAGATTAAAATTTAGTAAATAAACATGTCAATAATCATTTAAAGAAAAACTTTAATTTACCGATAATAAACAGAATAAAAACAAACGTTTCGATCCCTATTGGATCATTATCAATGTTAATAAAAATAAGTAAAATTATTACAAAGAGAAAATACATAAAAATTATACTTCGCTCTCAATCGCAGTATTAACGTCAATATTATTTAAATTAATTTAAATATTTATAATGTATGATTATACATCGCACAACTTTAATTCCTATTAATAGGTTTTAGTGTATATTTCTTGTTACATTATATTATTTATTTCTATTATTTGCTTCTTAGTGTATATTTTTCTTATTACATTATATTACTAATTACTTATTTCTATTACATTTTTACATTATATTAGGTGTAGTAAAAAGAAATCCATTATTTTTCCATTCAATTTCATGCAAAAATAATGGATTTCTTTTTACTATTTACTTTTTTTGTAATAGGTAAATATTTAAATTAATTTAAGTAGCAGCCAAATTAAATGAGAATAAATACCTTATAAATGTATCTCAATAAAATATATTAAAAGTCGTCTATTCTTAAATAATACGATAAGAGTGAAAATAGGGTCATTTCTCTTCGATGTTCAGAAACAATATAAAACGACATTTAAAGCAAAAAAATTGATATGATGAACTAGAGAAGAAGGGAAACATAAGAGAGAAAGGGAAATAAAATAGAGGAAGGAAGAAGTGGGGAAAGAAAATAAAAAGAGAGAAAAAGTAGTTAAAAAAGAGAGATTGTATAATATGTAAGTAAGATTCAAAGATTCAATCTCTTTTGTTTATTAAGATCTCGTTTCTGTCTTTTGATATCATTTCAGACACTAATTTTTGTTGTACAAAGATTACCTAAAATTTTCCATCTAATTGTGATTAAAATTGATAATCGATTATAACAGTAGAAGTATCAGTTTTTTCTTAATATTAAAGATATATTCGTATCTCGTACTTAATTTTTTTTGTCTGATCAATATAACTCATTTCACAATCGTTACAAGAAATCTTATATACTATGTTTAATAACTCTAACTTGTTTTTTTCTCTCTCTTTTTAATATATTAGGGATAAAAAAGGCTTTTGCAATGAAATGTACTGAAAATAGGAAGAAAACTTTCGGAAATAGATTTGACGTAAGAAATTATGAAATATTTATCTTTAACATGTACATTACATTGTAATATATTTATTATGTATATGTACTAAAATAAAGATTAATAAGAGTTTTTTGCGTGGTTGTTAGTGCAAAAATAAAAATCGTTTATTGTCGAAAAACTATAGTATAATTGATTGTGCATAAACAAACGTTTCGGCCTACTTCCGGATCATCATCAGTATATCTGATGTATGTACGTTGTAAAATTCTCATTTCTTCATGGCGAGACGATAGAGTAGCAATTCAATCTCCTTATTGGCAATGGCAATGAATAATCACAGAAAAATCTGTGCAGATATCAAAAATGTTATCAATTATTTATTATAAAGAAAAATTAATATGCACTTACCCTATATAACTATGAAAGACGTGAATTAAAAATCAATCAAAGTCGAAAGAGATTTGCAAATTATTCATATTTAGCGATTCACTATATTTCACTACAACCGTTCCGAATATTATTATATGATCAACATTTAAATGAGTCAAAGATAATACATAGTGTACAAACTAATAAGTAAAACGGATAATATTATCAACATATGTCAGACTGTTACTTAAAAATAATAACAACAAAAATGGCGCGTAGTTTAAATCAATATAAATTATTGAGAATCGAGATGTATAGGTGATGTAAAAATTCGGTGTCAGATTGTAAATTAAGATTTATTTTTTTGCAACTAAATATAGCATTTCCGAAACGTTTGTACAAAAACGCTCCTGATCAACAATTTCTGTGCTTTCCCAATCAAAATCATGGTTTAGATCCAATCATTTGATAATAACAGAATGATGATCTTCCTTCGGATATCATTACAATGTTCCGAGATTCTTGTTTTTAAAATCCTGTCTACTTGACATAGGAGGCATCTCAATATGATTAATGAATATGTTATAAGATTAATGATTGGTACTACAAGCTTACTTTCTCCGGTAGGTATCTGAATTTCTTTTCTAACTTCTCTACTCATTAGCATTCAAATTTCAAACTGATTATGTTTAAAAAGAAAATTATTTATTTTTAAGCACGGAAAGAATGATTTTGATGAGTTTTTAAAAATTTAGCTTATAGATACAGATTTGAAAAAATATAATTTTATTGGGCCATTAAAATTATTATTATATAGGAAACTCAAGTGTGATGAATAACGTTACATAAAATATTAACATTTTAACTTCTAGCAAATTGAGAATTCTACATAATTATTTTGAGTCCAACAAAAATTATTTTCAAATTTATATTTTACAAAATTTTTAGATATTTCATTAAAATTAATTTGTCCATGTAGAAAATATTCTTTTCTTGTATATTAATAATTGCAAAATAAGCTTGATAATTTAACTTGTATAATTAATTTAAAATTAGTTATGGAAAATTAAAATGATTTATACATTGTGATTTATTATACATGTAAATTTCATATTGATTCATTATGAAACCATTATTATTAAATACGTAATAATTCGCATTTTCCTTCATTTTTGTTAAAAGACTGATTTAATATTTTGCAGAAAAAAAATCAGTTTGGTATTATTTCCTTTCACTTATAAAAGAAATAATTGATTATAATATGTTTTTGTAATTCTTTTTACTTGTATAATATATTGTGGAAAAATTCTCATCATTAACATTTACATTATTAAACGAATACCTGATTACGATAATATCTCAACACTAAATCAAGCGCTATTATTATCGGATATTCTTTTGAATAAAATTAATGACTTTTATTATAATATGTAATGTTAAACATTATTATAAATTTGCTAAATAACATAGTTGAAGTAGTCATTAAAGTAGCTTTTCTCAAAATTTATATTTATAAATATTATATTTATATTTATAAGATAAAATTATAATTATAGAAAATTATAATTATAGAAAAGTAGGCTCGTGTAAATGCAACGCTATAAATTAGAATGTCAAGGCTTTTTTAAGAAACGAGCAATATAGTTAACTAGTAGAAATTACTCTTTAATTACAATCATAACGTTTCGACTTACAAAATCTTCATCAGTGATAATAAAGAAAACGCATTTCTGTAATCCCATTCAATGTCAACGAACATAAATACATATTAAAAATTATCACTTTATGCTAATCTTATTTAGTTATTTCTGCGTTAAGATCTTATGGATTAAACTAAATATCAAGTCAGAAGTTTGAAAGTCCTTAATTGTAAAACTATAATAGACTAATTCATCGGTTGTTATCGAGAATCAGCTTAGTCAATAATTTATAAAATGTCATTCTGAATAAGGATCTTTTCAATGACTATCCTACTATTCTGTACAATTAAATGTCAATTTCAAATTAAAAAATTATGTATTTTATTTAGTATTGATGAGAATTTATATTTCACTTACGTTAATTTATATAGAATACTCAATTGAATCAATTTCAAACTGAGTCCTCGTGTACAATAGAATGCTGTTGATTGTCAGATGATATGGAATGGACTGAATATTATAGGTCATAAAGTATATCGATGTGTCACGAAATAAACAAGTATGTTCTAAATGTTAACAGTTAATGCTCACGTATATCGTCAAATATGATAAATAAGATCTAATAACTCAGTATCTTTCATTAAATTTATACCATTATTTTGCCCCTTTGAAATGTAAATCATTTCGGATTATGAAACAAATTTTCGGAAATGTTTCTTTTCTTATAATCTAAAATTTCAACATCTTCCCAGTCAAAGCTACGATTGGAGCTAATAATATGTTTTGTGACTACTGAGTGTTCAGATTGATCTAATTATATTATTACAGTGCTCTTTCGGTAACTTTAGTTCGGAGCTGTCTTTTTGTTTGTCCGACATAAGAGACATCACAATCATTGCAGTTAATTTTATAGATTATATTGTTATTATCTAGATGTTGATTTTATCTTTGTATGTCTTTATAAATTTGTCTAATTTATAGAGACATCGATACCCTGTTATCGTTTTTGATTTGTCTATTATATTGAATCTTATTCGTGATCGCTCTAATATAAGGAAATATAATCGTGTTTTTAAATATTATATTTTCACTTTCAATATTAGAATTCATGCATTTTCTGATTGTAAAAAGACAATTCCATGGCCACCGTTACATTGCCTTTGTCAGCACGTGCGAAAATCACATCATTATTCTTTTTACATCATTTTTACACCATTTAATCATCTTGTTAATTTTCATTTTTTATTCCTCACTGTGGACTGTTATGAAGAAACCAATGAAAATTTTAACATTTTTCTGAGGTAGCTATATTCCTAATTTTGATTCGATAATCAATTTTATTTCGAAATGAACAACTTTCAATATTTTTAAGGAATTCTTTTATCGTGCCTTATTATGAGAATCTGGAAGGAGATCTGGAAGGCTAAATTTACTATCCATTTGTAATAAATCAGAGACCATCGGTGGGATATCTCTGCCAGTTAAATTAATGAACCATTTTTTGTTTGTCTAGTCTAATGGATTTACAGAATCAACATTAAATTTATCCAATGTTAATATTAACAAGAGACTCATTCGATTCAATAACATTAAAATGGACTAAATTTTACTATTTTTGTTTCTTCATTGTTATTTAAAATACAAGAAAATTGTATTGGTTTGATTTTCCTGGAATTATAAAAATTATTCTTATGTATCAACTAATGAAATTTTCTTTTTATGTTTTAGGAATAATCTAATTTTGCAATTGTGAAATGAATTATCATAACGTTTAAGGATGTTAAATGTAGTCAGGTAATGAATTTGTTAAATTCCAAGTGATACAGGATACTCTTTTCTGCAAAAAATTGATATCTCTAAAGCTCAAAAATCTCAATGATTAATAATTTCCTTTTTAAGATCTGCGTATTTCTGTCATATCTTCTAATGGATCTATAATGATGTAGATTTAACTTTTTGTTATCAATGTAATTTAAATGAGTTAGAATGACATTATAATTTTTACAATGTCTCAAAAATTCAAGTTTCGAACGCGCTTCAATAAATCTATAAGTTATGTCGATCGTTGTTTCGACAAAAGAGCAATTTTCATGCCAAAAGTAAATATAATAAAATTAGAATTAAAGTTATTACAACTAAACAAATTTCGTTTTGTGTGCATTCTACTACACATTATTTCAGTCTGCGTGAATAAATATAGAAAAGTAGACTCGTGTAAACGTTTCGACTTACAAAATCTTCATCAGTGATAATAAAAAAAAATATATTTCTGTAACCCTATTCAATGTCAAATCCAGAGAGAGATCTTAACGCAGGAATAATTAAATAAGATTAGCATATAGATTAGCATAATAAGATTAGCATAGAGCGATTTTAATATGTATTTATATAATTTTTAATATGTATTTATGTTAGTCCGTTGACATTGGATGAGGTTACAGAAATGCGTTTTCTTTATTATCACTTATGAAGACTTTGTAAGTCGAAACATTAGCGTTATATGATTCTAATTAAAGAGGAATTTCTACTAGTTAACTATATTTGCTCGTTTTTTTAAAAAAAGTTTTCTAATAAAATTATAATTGTTATAAATAAAATAATTTAATAGACAAAAAAAGCACTAGTGTACTTTTTTTTGAACAAAATTTTTTTTATCTGAACAAAACGCGTATCATAATTATAAATATTATATATTAAATAAAATAAAATATAAATATTTATTTAAACAAACAAGAGAGAATAATATTAAGTATATTTTTGATCATAGTCATATTTTTGATATGAAATATGACGATGAAAAATGATTATATGTCATTAAGTAATATAACGTTATCATGTTTTATATGAAACATTATGTTCTTCAGTTTATTAAGAATATAGTTAATTTATATAGAATTATATTTATAACGTACATGTTTATTTATATTTATATTATATTATACATATTTTTTATATTTATATTTATTTATATTTATATTTATATTTTATATTTATATTTATATTTATATTTTTATATTTATATTTATATTATACATATTTTTTATTATCTAAAACTCAACTCATATAAGAAAATGTACACGAAATAATTATAATTTTTGTGAGTAAAAATAACACGAAGGATATTTATTATATTTTTATGCAGATAATTAGCGATATTATTCATGTATGCATGAATAAAAAAGAGCTCGTATGTAGAGCTCTGATTCTTTCTAGGTTGAAATAAGAATATAACATACATGCAAGAGACTAACGTAGAAGGTAGTAATGCAAACATTTCTCACTATTAATCATATTAATCTTATTACCATAATTTATTTCCACAAACTAAAGATATTTATTTTAATGCAAGATAACATACAATTTATTAAATTACAAGAAAGACATCATACGATTTACTAAGCTTATGACACTCCATACTAATAAAACCGTAATAACCGTTAACAAAGAATAATGGTAGACCTTTAATCTGAAAGAAAAGAATCATTGTAAATATGGTTTTACGAAACAAAAAACAATAGCTTTTAGATAAATATGGAATGAAAATTACTCGCCTCCTATATTTCTCACGTCCTTTCTCTAAGGTTTCCATCGGATCTTTAATTAAATATAAGCGCAAACCAGGTATCATATTCTTGAGATATAATTCCCACTCCAAGTTATTCATATTGAAATTGAAAATCTGGCGATCAGCTGGAGTCACACGATTCCAGAGCTTTACAACAGCGTCATTGCTGAATCGCCATTCTTGCGACGAAAAGTATGCTATTATAGAGCTAAAACGGTTTATCTTCTTATATGCCTTTAATAGCCTAAAAGTTTACAACTCTATTTAAAATCCTGCTAAAATATTCACAATAATGTTTTATTATGCTTTTAAGTAAATTTCTTACATAGGTTTTCGGCCAATAAGAAAGAGCATAGTGTCGACTATAACAGCGGGTATCATATGTAGAATTATCACATACATATCGTGCATAAATTTATATTTGTTTAGAAAAAACATGTAATACCAAAGAACATGTGTGCTTGGTACCTGCATGCCATACAGTTCATTTAATTTCATAAATTTCTTCCAAGTAATGGGATTTTGGCATATCGACACGTAATTGTAAATCGGCACTCTCTCAGTTTCTGGAATATCCGGATTTGCATTCTCGATGCTCAACAAAGTATTTCTAACAAAAATAAATATATAATGTATAATATATATAAACTATACATAATAATATATAATATATAAAATATATAATATAATTGTAAATGATAAAGTATCTCATATGCATTAGTCTTATTTTGTTATTTAGATTAATATTGATATAAAAGTTATAGAAAATGAAGTGTTAAATCTTATAAAATTATATAAATCCTTAGAAATATTTCCAACATTTTATTTTCTAATTCGATTTAACAATTGCTGAAGTTCTTGATATTAATCATGAAACTTTTTTCCTAGGATGAAAAGTGAAAAATGAAAAATTTCTCCATTAACTTAAAATTTTCACCTTTCACTTTCTATCCTAGGGAGTTTCATAATTGATACCCTGTACATGTAGCGTATTTATCTAAAATTAAAAGTAAATTTTTTAAATTAAAGCTCTAAGGCACTACAGCTTAAAAAATGAATTTAAGAAATTAGATAATTTAAATTACGTTTGTTATGCAATTTTTTAAAATCAAAACAAAAAGTAGTAATTGTTGTTAACAATATATGTACTTATAAGGCTGCTGCATTAAAGTTCTTGAATACTCAGCTGTATTGAATTGTCATAAGTGAGAAATGACACGTAGTATTTTATCGATCTCATTATTCCGTTTTATCCAAATTGTCTTTATTTACAAATAGAATGCAGAAAAATCAACGTGTTGCTTATGACATATTTCTCTTTTCTAACATCACAATTCAATATTGAGATGAATATTTAGGAGCTTTAACACGACATCAATAACATAATTAACATAATGATAATATATTAATGCATTTATCATTATTAAGATATTATTGATAATATTATTAATAAAATATTATTGATAATATCATTAATAAGATATTATTGATAGTAGTCTCATATTTGTGAATCAGCGACATACAACAAGATTAATTAGGGAAAAGAGGAACATTATATTGCGGTACTCGAAGAGTGTAAATTTTTATAAATACGGTTCTGACTGTATACGATATTTATTTTTAAGAAGGACTTAAGTATATAATTTATTTATATATGCAATTAGATTTAAATTTTATATATTTTTTTTAATTATAATCTCTTTTTCTGTATCTTATTAATCATTATATGCTGTTTCATATATGTAATCATTATATGTCATGAATAACTATGTCACAATAATAGATTTTTTCGATATTCGATTCTCTCATTACAGACTTATTTCATAAGCTCCTTGCGGAGAAATCGTGACAATGCATGTTGTTGATTTATAGAGAACGAAGAAAACAGATATATATATATATATATATATTTACAGGTATATATACTTCGACTGAATGAATCGCAACACTCATCTCAAATTTATGATAATCGAAAGCAATTATTATACATAAGTTATGTATATCATGATAATTTAATAAAAACTAAACAAAAGTTGATTACAAGAATAATTTTTGTTTATATAATTATTAATGATAAATATATATATAATTTTACTCATTGAAGACTCCGATATGTTTAAAATTAATTTGAAAGCAGTACTTATTTATTTTGTTTACAAATAATTGTGTATCTTCTGTTAAAAAAAAACAGCTTTCATAATATTATATCATTATAATTTATTTTATAAAATTATTTTATAGGTTTTGAAGTAATTTTTTATAAACAATAATTAAAAGTATGGATAAGAATTATAAATTTAAATTTTATTACACTTTATAATAACTTTTAGAATTTAATTACAAAAAACTAATTATGCGATAAAAATAGCAAAGTTGTAAAAATTAATAGACCAATCATGTATCTGCTTTAATAATATATGCACTGTATGTACTCTTTAACTTTAATCCTAATTAGTATTCGCTCCGAAATTTCCTTGACTGATTGCGGGTCTACAATATTTTAAATTAATTTGTACTTAAAGTTATCATAATTAAATGATTTTTTATGAAGATACAAATTCGAGGAATATAATTATGTAATTTAAAAATTATTCTTATTATTATTGTTCAAGTGCGAAACTTACCTTCTTTTGGCGGTATCCCAACCCGCAACTATGAGATGCGAAATAACATAATCAGCGGGCACTATGTCTGCTACTTTATTAGGATCACAATGCAAAGTACGTAATAAACCTATGGCACTACCCACGACAACACCGACTGCTCCATATATGTTGTTGATCCAGCCGCTCACTGGTTCATCAGCAGTTGATATTATAATTGATGGTCGTACAATGCAAACTGGAATTCCTATGCTGTATTGTCGAATAGTGTCTTCAGCGATCGCCTTTGTATATGCATATGAATTCGGCCAGTCGTCTATTAATCTATATTTATCCACATATTATACACAATATAACGTAATATAAAAAAATTTTCTCATGTATCTTTGATTTAAAAATTACTATCTACATATATATTTGTTAATCTTTATCTTATATTATATATGTTTATATGGATAGATAGTTGTTTCTTTCTTTCTCTCTTTCTCGTAGATATATAAACCTATATAAAAAAATATATATATATATATATATATATATAATACAATATTATTATATATATAAATTAGGAAAAGTAACTTTACTTACTAAACTTCCATTCTTTATTTACTACCTAGAAATATTAATTAAGAGTTATAGGAATATTCTGTATATATACATATATTAGGTGTAAGTAAAAAGAAATC
>NW_012130088.1:1316372-1324407 GCF_000143395.1 Atta cephalotes
ATATATATATATATATATATATATATGTGTGTGTGTGTGTAGTATATATATATATATATATATATATATATATATATATATATATTAAAATTATACATTGAAATGAGAGTTTGATAATAGCTACTAAATTATATAATATTTAGTAAAATAATGCTAATTAAAAAATATTTGTTTATTGTAATATAATCAAAATAAATTATTTTTCTAAATATAATTTAGTAAGCATTACGAAATACTTACCGTAATAAATTTAACATCAGTTTTGGATATTATTTTTATTTATAAACTACATTTATTACATTTATATAGTAAAATAAAGAAAACTTCTGTTAATTTATGAATTTATCAAATATAATAATTATATTACACAAGTATGTACTTAACTGATTTTAAAAGATAATGTAATCGTGTAAAAAATATTCAGGACCATTTTAAGACATAAGAACACTTTTTAAGATATCCCTCATTAATTTATGTTAATAAAATATGTAAACATCACAACTTGAAGTTAATATTTTGAATTATATTTACATAAAGCAACACAGTTATCAAAATTATACAGTCTGTCAAAAGCGTGGAAACCTTTTAATATTTTGGAAACTACTAAACAAAAGTTTCAAACAAAAGTTGTAGGGTTTAAAAAATCTATTTACTGATTACATCAGTTTGACCTCCGATGGTGTCATCGAAGTCGGGGTCATAGTAAAGGTCATATCGATTTTTTTAAATAGAACACTTCATTTTTTTATGCCAAAATCTAGTAACTGATGTCAACAACTTTTCAAAATACTATAATAAAATTATTTTCTATTAAGTATTTTTCGAGTTATAAGGCTTAAAAGTTACAGTACCGCCGGCATTAACATTACGCAAAATGTCCGACTGACCTCTTAAATGTTGTTCAGGATCGATGATTTACAAAACTTGTCAAAATCAAGGCCAATGGAGGTTACTCTTACTTTCATTTTTACGTAAATTATAAGTTACAAAAATTTGAAAAAAAAAAAACGATTTCTTAAAGTAAAAATAATAACAGAGATAAAAGGACTTGAGGGAATAAGCGCTGTTTAAAATGCGCTAATTGTTCAAGAACATCTCTCAATATTCAATTAAATTTATTGAAGAGAACAAACATAGAATAGAACAAATCGTTAAAATAATAAATTCGTATGTTGATTAATTTTCTAATCTTCTTCAGCGAAAAATATACGCGACAAAATTACATAATTAATATTGCATTATCTACGCATACAAAATTGAAAAATGTAAATCTATTCTTTATAGTCTATTCTTTATAATCAGGAGAGCCAAACTAAGTTCTCTGTCGAGAATACATTCTCCTGTATTAGTTACAAGGCTGGATGGAAATTACAAAATCGGTGCCTTTAATAACAAAATGTGGATTCTGGAATAAAAAATGGAGTGTTCTAAAAAATCGATGTGACCTTAATTTGACCTTAACGATGCCAAGATCAAACTGACTGTAATCAGTAAATAGATTTATTTAAATTCTATAATTTTTGTTTAAAACATTTTTCTCAAGAATGCTTAGTTTTCAAAATATAAAGGGGTTTCCACATTTTTGGCAAACCCTATATGTTTAATAAATGTTAAAATTCTTGCAATAAACGTAATAAACTAAAAAGTAAATGTTTAATCTCTAATACTTTTTTAAAGTAATTAATAATTTTATAAACGTTCGACATTCATTAAACTTTTTTTTACTAAGTTAGAATACTGTTTTTAGATGAGATAGATTTTTCGAAGATTTTCTAAACGTATATATAAGCGTACAATATCTATTATATATTTAATGTTTTTATACAATATAAAAAAACGTTCCGCAAACGTAAATTATTTACTTAAGTAATATGCATATTCATATTCATATGATATAAGTATTATTTGTTAAATTTAGTAAAAAAAATATAGTTTTTGTTAAACTGAAGTTTTAAAACATTTTATTTTCTAACATTTTAAATAAAAATCCTTTTTCCTTTAAAAACATTGTTAATAATTTATTTATTTATTTAAAAAACCGGCTAGCCGATTTTTGATTTAATAAATTATAAGGCTAATTGCATAATAATGTTGAAGGAAATCGTGAATAATAATTGAAAATGCAATATAAACTATGTTTCGATATTTAGCCATTATTGAATATAATACGTTGAATATAATACTTAAACTATAGATTTTCAGTACTGGCAATGTATGTTAGTACATGACCTGATTATTGTAAAACAAGTTTCTATTCACTTATTATTAAAGTTATACTAGATGGTTTTTACTCAAGTATAGCAATAAAATTTCATTTCCTTTTACTTGATCTTGTTTTTCAAATCGATCTTTTTATTATTGATAATATTGATTGCGTAATGAAAACGTGAAAGAAAAGTTATGCTAATTATACCGCGCATAATATAATGCAATGTGATGATGAAATGCTAATAGCTTAATGCTGAGTACTGTAATATTTTAATATTTGACTTCTATTTTTATAATTTTTAATGTTAGAATAGCACTTACATTGGCATGAATTTGTCCAATTTTTCATCGTCCATAATATCGACTAAAGTCAAAATTTTGTCTGTTTCCATAGGCGTAGGATAATATCTTTCTTCAATGAAATTATTTACACAATGGGAAAATGCAGTAGATACGTAAACGAATGACTAAAGTTAAATAAATTAGATTTCTACAATTATAAAATTCAAAACTTAATTAAAATAATATTTTTTTATATACCTTTAACTTCGTCATTTCTTTTGCTAAGAGAAGAAGCTGCTTTGTTCCTCTTATATTTATATTTACTGCATTTCGAAGCGATTCATTAAATCGTACAGTCGCTGCTGCGTGAAATATTACATTTGTATCCAAAAGACGTTCTCGATTGTCGTTTGATAATCCGAGATCCAACTTGCTTAAATCGGCATGTATCATTATTACTTTGGTATTAAAATTGGGCTGCTCTTTCTTTAATCTGTCGTAAACCTAAGAAAATTTTGATGACATGGTAAAAATTTTTACATTTAATTATATATATATTTATAATATTATATTGTCTTATATAATATTAGATGTAGTAAAATGAAATCCATTATTTTTCCATTCAATTTCATGCAAAAATAATGGATTTCTTTTTACTACACTTAATATTAATATTATATTAGATTATATTATACATCATACATCATATCTCATGTCATATCATGTCATGTCACGTTATATTATATTATATTATATATTATATATTATATACTTATTTATATTAAATACTAACAGGATCATTGAAATGTTCTTCGAACCTTTGTTCGGGTGTTTTTTCTTTTTTCGCTCTCATGAATATGTACAACTTTTCTATATCTGGGCAGCATCTAGAAATGTTATTTATTAATAAATTTATATCAATTAAAATGATTAATTAACAACTACATTTAATTTTCTAAAAATAAAACAGTATAATTTAACGTTCTATTATTTGCGTTCTATTATTTACAGATCATTAAGTTAGTTAGATTAAAGTGATTCAATGGATTACACTTAATTTATAACAAAAAAGAAATATTTAATTATTTTATATATTAAATAAGGTATTTTTTTATAAATTTTGAATGATAAAAATGATGCCGCAAACCAAATTTTATTAACACATCAAGTTTCCAAAATAATTAAGTTGTGCAAAAATTGCTTTTTTATAATATTTAACATTTTTCATAAAAAAGTTAAAAGAAAGTTTCATAAAAAAATTAATAATACATTCATTATGTCTGATTAGATTAGAATTTCAAAATAATATTAACCTTTCTTACAAAAAATATTAAATATTATAAAGGAACAAGTTTTAGCATTATTATTTCGATTGAATATGACTGAATATGACTTAACATACTGGTAAAATTTGATTTATGGTATTATTTTCAGTATCTAAAAATTTATAAAAATTACCTTCAAAATAATTTTTAAAAAAGACATTGCAAAGTTATTTACATTGTTAATGTTATATAAATCGTTTCTGCATTTATCTTTTATATTAAAATATCTTTTTACCGCAATAATTTTTCTATTAAAAGTTGGCCGAGAAAACCGGAACCACCCGTTATTAACACATTACATCCCGTGAAGAATTGGGGGATTTCACTTTGACTGTCGTTAATTGGAAACTCTGACATGTCCAACATATCTTCAAGGTAGTCTTTACTTCCTCGTGTCATCTCACTAGCGTTTTTATGTGTAGAGTGGGAAATATTTTTCTATTTATCCAATTTCACTTGGAAAATCAACAAAAAAAAATTCACAATCAATCACGATACTCAATCAATCATCGTCTCAACGAACCGATAATTATTCAGCTTTCTATCAACTCAGGTTTTTGTAACATGTAAGAAATGCTTTCCTTGAAATGTTTCTTCTAGAAACATTTGCTGCTTTTCGCTTAGATCAAAACACATAAAAACTGACGAAAATTGATGAGTCCTTTATAAGATACGATAGGAGATCGTGGTAAACGCAACCATAACCGCGCTTCGACTGAGATAAGGAAATGCAAGAGTGAATAAGAGTAATGAAGGTGAATAAGAGGGACATGTAGAAGGGGGACATTCTATTAACATTGAATATGAGTAAGCAAAAAAATCATTTCTACAATGTATTCTTACAATTTTTATATATTTTTAAATATATTGTATTTTAACGTTATATACAATATCATTATAAGAACAAACTTTTAGCATAATTTAAAGATTTTGAAATACATAACAAACAATATTATGATAATATTGAATCAACATCTCAGATATGCTAAATTGCAACATTGCAAAATGTTGAAAGATATTGTAGAAACGTTCAATGTTTGTTAAAGTAATATTTCGCAAACGTTGCAATTTAACATTCGAATATCTATATAACATTTATTGAATATTATATAATTTTCCAAGAACATAAGATTCCTGAATTAATTTTTTACATAAAACTACACAAAATATTTTCAAAATACATTTCTATTACTTTCATGTTAGAATTTGTGAATTTTCCTCTAAAAACCATTTCATTAAAATACAAATAAAAAAATCTCACAACTACAATGTATTCTACTGTAATGATTATTTATGAGAAAATTATTACGTTAAGTCCTTCTAGACCTAAAATGTCGTGCTGCTAAGTGAGTGACTTTAATATTTATTTGTTCAATGTTGTTCAATATTGTAGCAACATTAAAAGCAACAATATAGAATGTTATTTCAATATATTCAATGTTAAAAACATTCACACTTTAACATTTAATATTGCAACATCTTAACATTTTTTAAGTAACATTTTTTAATGTCTGTGATATATAAAATATGTGATTTATAAAATATTTGAATATTTAAAATCTATATTAAGAACGCTTTTTAAATATTCATGAACATTATTAGATAATATTGTAACTACATTTATTAAATGTTAAAAACATTGAAAAATTTATATAAAATTAATATTTCAAAACTAATACTTTTTGCTTACTAGATACGTAACATAACAGTTGACACAATATTGTAGAAAAAGATAATTATTTAGGGAAAAAAATCAAGAAAATTATACTGACTATTGCATTTAATGATTGCAATGACTAAACAAAGAAACTTCAGCTGTTAACACGTATATATAAGGATATATATCTTACATTGACTCTTTTAACTGAGAAATTTATTCACTACATCAAAATATTTTACATAACATATGAGATGATTTCATTAGTAACACATTGTTATAATGTATAATGTATTTTTTTCCAATAATCAACATGATAATCTAAAATGATTTTAAAAATACAGCAAATAAAATTACAAAAAGTCAAACAAATTTAAAGTAAATACTGCAGCAAGCTGAAATATTAAATAGATAAATTCTAATACAAAAATACATAAATTTTGTCAAACTTTTGTTTGTATTTCATAAAAATAAATAATAAAAACTTATTTAATAGGATTTTTATTAATTTGAGTCTTATAAATCGATTTATCTATAATATTACAACAAAACATATTAAGATAAATTTTACATTTACAAACAGAGAAAGTATAAAAATTCAATTGTAGATCAATTCTCTTATAATGAATCTTGATAAATTCGATTTTTACATTATTCTGGTTTAACTATAAACAAGTCATTAAAAAATTATATAATGTAAAATATTTCTATAAGTTATACAATTTAATTGTTGCAGACTGATTAAAAAAATCTTTTTTTAAAAATTTGCTGAATTTGTTCACTTTTATTAGAATGTAGAAAAAATTAAACAGAATTATTTAAAATTAAGTTTAGAAATTTTTATAACTCTAAAAGATGAGATTTTATTATTAAATAAAATTGTTTGTTTTTGTAAAAAATTATGTTATTTTGTTAATCAAATAAAAATATATGATTAGCTCAAAAAAATTATTCATTACTCAATTTTTTGTAAACTTCGTTGATATACTATCATTATTATAATTAATATATTATAATTTATAATTAATATATTATAATGAATTTTATAATTAATATATTATAATGAATTCAAAGTAGATAAAAAAAAAGAATTATTTTTAACTTAGGAAAAAGTTACGCTTTTAGAAGCTAATTGCATATATATAAAATATGTATAGATAAAGCATTACATATACAGAAGGTGAATTATAAGCATGTTTTAAAATTTCATGAGCATGTTTTTAAATAAAAAGTTTTTAAATAAATATTCTTATAGACATTATATCGCAAATTTCTTGCTCTTGAAATATTTAACACAAATGAACATAAAAAATGCATCAGTCGTACTCAATCATGTATGGAAAATGATAGAAAATACTTTAAGCATTTCTTATAAAACATCATTATATTCAATTAAAATTTTTATATACAATCATTATTAATACTATTGTAGATATTTGTATCTATTATTTTAACAAGGATTTTCGATTAATATGTTCACAGAACAGTTTCCGTTTTTATTCAAGAATACGCTCACGAAATTTTAAAACCTACCTAAATGACTTATGACCTCACCCTGTGTGTACATATGTAAATAAGTCTCTAAAAGAGTATGACTGGTTAAAACTGGATTGTGAAATACTACTCATGACAAGATAAATACTTGTAAAGTTTGTGTTTAAAGTAATGTATAAAAATTAAAGTTCAAAATGTCGAATTTAGATAAAAATTAAAACATATTATATTTTCTCAGAATTATCATAAGAGGAGAATGTTTGCATCTTTAGATTTTGAAAACAATCAACTCATACGTAATAATATGTTAATAGAAAACTTAATTAATTGAATTAATTACCTATTTTTTATTTTTGTTTTCTTACAATTAATTAATACTATTAATTTCTTTCATTGAATTGCAAAGCATTGTATCGTAACATAAAGTCGTATTTTCCAAATAACAAGCAATTATCGCCACTTAACGCTATTTCCTTAAATATAATTGATTCACTTGCGAAACGCAATAAATACGTTTCTCGACATTTTTATTACTGACGGTTAATGACATTCAAATTTTTAAGTAGCATGCAATAGTGAATATTTTTTTGAAAACATAATTTGATCTATACAGTTACATACCATTCATGAGAAACTTGTGACGGTTTTTACGAGAATTATTCCCGGGAATATATATTTATATTGAAGTGATCACGCTTCAATAACTGCAAATCTAGCCTTGTCGGATAATTATGTATGATTGGTAGTCGTATTGCTGATAGTGGAATTTAATAGCAATGCATATTTATATATATAAGCAAAAATCTGATTAATGATATTTAAAGAATCTTGAATAAATACTTGTGACTGCACAGTCAAGTTAATTGATTTATTGTTATTATTGCAGAAATATTAAAAATTGCTTATCTATTTTAAGATTTTATATATACAAACCATTTTGTGTGTGTATATATATATATATATATATATATACTCAGAAGTTAGANANANATAATAGAGAGTAGTAATTAAATAATTAAATTAAATTAAAATAAGTAAAATTAAAAAAGTAAAGTTAAAAATTTTAAAA
>NW_012130088.1:1324427-1331239 GCF_000143395.1 Atta cephalotes
AGTATGTGTAAACCGTATCTTTCTTCTTAATTTAAATTAATATATAATAATATATATATATATATATATATATATATATATATATATATTATTTTACATATATTTAAAATTAAGAGAATATAATAAGAATTTAATTAAATTTTTATAATAAGAATTTATAATAAGAAATTAAGAGAATAATATAAATAATCAAGTTGGGACGTTGTTCATTGCGATTAACTCGTGATCCGGGTTCGATCTCTGCGCCATATGCGCAATTTTTTCGCGTTCGCCATTCGAATTCGGCGTTAAACTGTAGGTCTCCTTGATAAATTCTAAGGAGTAAGAATGCAAACTACTACCAAATGCAAAAACATAAGCGAACCTCTGCTCTCCGAAAAGCTAAATTGATACGCATGGTACTGTAACGTCTGTGATCTCCCAAAAAATGAGGTCAGAAAACCAAACCCGGGAAATATACTTAATATATATATATATATATATATATAATATATACTAAGAAACTAAGAAGAAATAAGTTGTAGGCAAATGTTGGCAAACAGTGCTGTAAGCAATCAATTTATAAAGGCAAACGGGATCCTCTCTTGTCAAAATAACAATGTTAAAGTTTTTTAAAAATATCTTTTTTATTATTAAAAATTGTGTAATTTCTATCATTTCTAATATATACTTTTATTATTATTAATTACTTTAATGAATGGTTAAGCCTATAAAGAATCAAATATAATTTCATAACTGTATTTTTATATAAAATATTCTTTGCTATTATTAACCCAATAAATCTGTTTAGTTTTACTTTTTTAGCAATTTTGCTTAGATGGCAGCAACAATCAAAGAGAAATATTAAGTATCTTCCTAATTTTTCGATTACCGATAAAGTATCCATTCGTGATCGCGTCAGATTTATAAGTAAAACAGAGTACTATATTTAATCCAGATTACAATGATAATCATGAACATTTATCTGAGATTGGTATTTTTCAGTCATAATTCACATTGTCGATGATTTAGCAAATAATTCAAGCCAACAAAGTAGTTTACAGAATGTACTGAGTAATAAAAATTGGTAATTCACGTTTAGTTACATAATATACTTTAATTTTGCTTTTTAGTTAGCGATGTTACAGGAATTTATTATAAATTATGTTTATTTATTTTTAAAAAAAGGCAATATAACTTATTTATATTGCTTCTTTCAAAAAGTGAGGCAACTAAAAAAATTAAATTTTTTTTTTAGAGAAAAAGAAAAATTATTTTTTAACTAGAGGGAAAGAATTTCTAGGCAAAAAATTATCGATAAACAATATCGATAAAAAAAATATATTCTTGATATTCTTGATCAAATATCATTTTTGACATTTTTATTTCACAACTTTTCAAAACTAAGTTATGACAATTTTTTTATAAAGCTAAGTTAATTTTTATCCTTTTGGTAATTGATAGGATAAATGTCTGTTTAACTCACTCATGGTAATAACTCATGTTTTTAAGTTGTGTCACTTTTGAGACAAGGACATGATCTGAACGATATTATGTTTCGGAAACATATGATTATGTATAATGTATGTATAATATATCTATAATTATATGTAATAAATAATTATATGTAATTATATGTAATATATAATTGTATAATCACTATAATTATATATAACGAGAATCCATAATTAAAAGAAATACTTTTTACAACTTGATTTCTTGTAAAATAAAAATCTATTTTATATTTTCAGAATTGCAATATTCCTTCGGCTAAGCCAAAAGTAAAAATGATTTTCTAACGTAATGTGTAATTTAAACTTCTGTCGACTGGCTGTCGATTAATAGTCGAATTTGTGTTGCATGGATATTGTATATCAATTTACAGCAATAAATGGCGAAAGGCCTGCGAAAAATTCGTGTCTAAATTTAACTTATTTTTATCTAATATATTAGGTTGTCTGGAAAGTTCGTGCAGACTAACCTATATAATTTAATAAATGTATACTAAAATTTAAATCTTCTGAGTTTCAATTTTTCCTTCAACATCAGCACGAACTTTCCGGACAATCCAATACCTTGAATTATTAAATATTAATCTTAAATATCTGAATTTAAATTTTCCAATTTTACTATTATGCAATGATGTTTCGAAAATATTAGTACAAAACTATTAATAAAAAATGTTACATTTTATAATTATAAATGTTATTATAACGTGGAATCTAAAAAAAGTGAATAAATTTCCTATAATTACACACATTGCTACCAATGTGAATTTTTCATATTTCTGCGCTAATGCATTTTTTATGTTCAATTTTATGGATTTATTTTGTGGATTATCATGAATATCACGTTATTATATATTCAGAAGCTATTAAAAATTAATGTTCGTATTTATCAAAGATATTATTTCAGTATTAAGTACACATCGAATTGAGAAATTAGCTATAAAATAATTTATAATAATACATTAAAACTTTTTCATTTCACGATCTTCATTGGATTTCTCTAATTTAATTACGCAAAGTACGTATATGGATAGCCAATAAAGATTTAGAATAAAATTTTTTATTAGATTTTTTATTAGAAAAAATAATAATAATAATTACCTATTACATTTTTATTAAGTACATTACACATGATAAATTTTTTTCTTTTCATAAAATGTTAGTATATAAATTTGTTGAATGCATGTTAAAATTGTTTGAATACATACATAAATTTCTTTTTTGCGTTTATAAAATATTTAATTTTTTGAAAAAACAAATGGTAGCAAAAATAAAACAATAGAAATCTACTAACTAATTTAACAATCTTTCTTCTATCATTTATTTTATTATATTTTTACATTTTTAATATAATATATTTTAATATAATATATTTAATATAATATATTTTCTTATTATCTTCATTGTTCATAATAATAAGTGTGGTAACTAAACTGCGCCTAACTCACTGCAACCCGTTTGCCAGACATTCTCGAAAGTCTTATATTATTAAAAAGTGCTTATACTATTGAGCGCTTGACGAAGTTCTAATTGTAAAACAAATGGCATCATTTCTTGTAAGAGATTTAACACCCACCTGTATAAAACGGAACGATCATTAAAAAAAAAGATTGATTCCGTAAACTTCTCACTATTTCGTGCCTTCAATAACCTTAATCAGGAATGTTAGAATTGTGAGTCTTGCTGTGTCATCGACGGAAAACATATCGACGAAGAAATGAAATAGAAAACAGATGGATTATCAAATTATATTAGGTGTAGTAAAAAGAAATCCATTATTTTTCCATTCAATTTCATGCAAAAATATATAATTACAAGTCCCATTTTATACAAGTAGAAGTTGAATCCTTCTTACGAGATAGAGAGCTTTACCAGGTTTGATCGCTACAATAGAACTAGTATATGTTTATTTAATTTATGTTTATTTAATTGTATTTTTACTGTATTTTTAGAAAACAAAGCTGATAACGCATTACAGACTATATATATATTACGATCTATAATTTCAATTTAAGGCTACATACACTTTCTGACACTATCAATAAAATCGTATCATCGAAAGTAGACATGATTCATCTCTATAATACAGGACAGAAGCATACCGACTATATCCATAGGAGGGTTAGTTGAATGGTCCTTGAACGACAAACTTTTAATTTCACATCTGCTACATATGTAAAGTTGTTGAATTTTAATAAACGGAACTAAAAATTCAAACAAGTTAATTTTGTGAATTTTGTTTTATATATAATATTTATCTTGTAATATCTCATAAAATTACAATCCCAAGCAGAACAACAAATCATGATAATGTCAAAATGATATTAAAATGAATCGGTAACAATTGAAAAATGATTTTTAATGATCATTTTGGAGTCATTTTGACATAATTTTGATATTATAATGACTTGTTGTTTTACTTAGGAAGTTATCTTTATGTAAATTTTCAGTCAGTATCAAATATATTTATCAAATATAATTACTAGTAGTTTCTATAATTATTAGCAATTATAGAGACTTTTAATAAATTCAATCTTTTCTAAACATTGTCAATTTAAGGAATAATTTAGATATATACTTATCTGCAAAAACGAGCTATAAAGACCCTTCATCACCTTCACCACAATTTTATTGGCGGTCCTCTTTACTTTGTAAATATTCACCCATAAAATAAACAAGCTACTAATAAAGTTAATAACCCGTTTTTGCAGATATATCCTTAACTTATTTTTTTTATTTTTATTATGTATTTTTATTTTTTATTTTATTATGTTTAAGTATTTTATTGTATTTCGCTAATGAAATTGCAATAACTTTTTAAATATTATTCTTTATTGTATTACCCTTTATACAATTCGATATTACGATTATAATAATTATTTACAATACAATATACACTTATCAAAATATTATAAAAATGAGGAGCATAATTAACACATTTTTGTAATGCGGGATTATACGAAAACGTCGAAAATACATAGAATAACACAAATTTTTCTAAACCAATGTTTAATGAAATATTGATAAACGCAGAAGAAATACTACAACAATTAGATATTTATTATTAATTATTTACTATTAATTAAATACTTACTATTAATTTGCGAATAAACAACTTAATAATATCACGATAAAAAGTCATTAATATATTTATAACAGTACTATCATCGCGTTCAAGATAACTATCTTAATAATTTTATCATATTCAAATTCCTCCGCCTCATGCATGTACGCCGATTAATATCTGATACAAAAAAAAATAATCTTCATAGTGGAAAATGAATTTAATGTATTCTGATTCTATATAAACTATATAACATCCATTTGCAAAGAAAGGTTAAACAATCCATCAAATACTAGTGATCTTGTTAAAAGACTGTAGTATAAATGCCGAATCTTTCAGATTACTTAGTGTAGTAATAATTTTGGTAGCATGTCAATTACAATTACATTTTTATCACATCTTTAATATTGAAATTCGCGAGAAAATATGTTCTGCTACACGTGATTAAAAATTATCTCTTATTAAAAATAAACGAATTGAATGATTTCCTTATGCAATAGGAAGGAATATATTTAATAACAAAATACATGCGTTATTGTAATTTTTTATACGTATGGGTACAAAAGTTTCTCGGACACCAACTGTTCGAGATGAGCCGAAGCCGATAATAAAGGGATTTTAAAGAATATTTATATTGAAAAATTTATAATACAATACTTAACAATTCTTTATTTTTAAAAAACAATTATTAATATCCCGTTAATGTGAGAGTACCTTGAATTCTTTGTACCCACACATTTAAAATTCAATTCATGTAAGCACGATAACTTTGCTAACTATAAAAAATTTAAAAAAAAGTTATGTAAATATAACCTCATAATATCTGCATGTATTTTATCATAAAAAAATGTATATATATATATATATATAAATTAATAATTAAAATATTCTACAATGGTGAGATGTCCAATATCTAAAAATAATTTTAAAATAACAATTAGAAAATTAAATATACACATTCGTAACCATATTTGTGTTAGAGCATTTATCGAAAAATTATAAGCAAATTATTTGTATAAAACTTAAATTTGTTTATTTAATAATTTGAATTTAAACGAATAATAATTATATATCCATATCAATTACATAATACTATAAATTCCTATTGTTATTAAGACGATATTATTGCTAACATTATTATTACTAGTGGGAGAAACATCTAATAAAACAAAGAAAGCAAAAATTATATGATAAAATATATCATTGAATTAATGCTACGATTTGACTTTAAAATATGTAGCAATTATTATTGATTCAATAACAAAATTGTTATTACCAGTAACTACAGACGAGGGGATTAAACCTGGGATTAATTCCAATCCTGCATAAGAATCTCCGAAGAGATATCAAACTAGATTTCGCGAATGAACTTCACGAAAAACGACGAGAAATTCTCCATGATGAAAATAATTTCGATTTTCCATCGATACAAATCACGTTATCATTGGCATCTGACGCGAAAGACAGCGATATGGGGCTTTTACAATAATTGTTCACTGCAATATACTTGTAATTTTATAATGTTAAAAAATGTAAATGTCAAAAAGCAAGTAAGAATTAATATTTAACCATTGGTTCAGTCAAAACTCCAATTTTTATCACTCATTCAATAAATTGGTACTAAATACGAAGAAAAAATTACGATTATTCTGAACATCAAATTTTTAATACGAAATTACTTAAAATTATTAATGACTTATTGACAAAATAAAATCTAAATAAAAAAAAGTTTTAAATTTACATATTTGTCAAATTTAAATCAATAAACAATTTAAATCAATAAACAATTTTTGTTTCAATTATATGTTTCATCGATTTTGTTTGTGTAATTTACATCAATTACGCAACAATTTGATTTACAAGATAAATGCTATTTGCGTTGAATAGATATTCAATACGGATATATATATTTCAGTATATGTATAATTCAGTATATGTATAATTAATTAGTAACTCGGAAAAAAATTTTATGTATAATTATATATAATTATATAAAAATTATATAATTAAAATTAAAAAATATACACAATATATCATATAAAATATCATATAAAAAATTAACATATTTTATATATCATTATAAATCAATTATATATCATTATAAAATATGTCCATATATATAACATTTTTTCCCGGGAATCATTGTGCAAATTACAAAGTAAATATGATTATAACATTTATCCGGACATAGAGAAGTTTACATAAATTTTATATTACGTACCTAATACTATTGTACATACATTTGTTTATCATAAAGTTAA
>NW_012130088.1:1337341-1341154 GCF_000143395.1 Atta cephalotes
ATAAGATATGATTAGAGTCAATGGAATGGGTTAGAGATTAATAAAAAAGAGAAGATTTCTTTTATTATTGATAGGGCCAAAGTTACATTTAATTTTTAAACGAATCATATAACAAAAGGAGCATAAAACACAAAATTAATTAAGTTATTAAACTATATTAATTGTAAAAGCAAAAATTGTTATTTGCATAAGAATATTCATGTTAAGTAACATTGTTTTTCTATGACTTGTATGATATCGTTCGTACAGATAAGTAGCCGTGTCACATGCCGCTCTTCTTCACATTTCTTTTTGAAACATATAATAATCACAAAAAATGATATTAAACATAATACGAAATGTATTTTATTAATATTCATATAATACTATTACTAGTATCAAGTATGATTAATTATTCACAACGTTTCGTGTTATATTTTGCATTGTTCGCGATAAAATTTCAAAAAATAATATAAAAAAGAGCTGTGCACGACACGATTACCTGTTCGTACGAATATCGGTAAGGGAATGACTGCGTGATAACTACGCGTAAACATGACGCGTTACTCCGTGCCGTCCCCACCCCAAAATCGCGCGCCAATCGTCTAACTGTCGACATATTAACGCATATTACGAAGTAAAATAATATATACTTAAATTTTTAATGTTCTCCGAATTAATGAAACAATTTCTTATTAATCTAGTCTTAGTGGTGCGAGTCGTTAATGTAATATCATAATTATATTATGATATACTGAGGAATATATTTAATGTTCATTTTAAAATTTTAAATATTTCGTATCAATATTACAATGCGCTGATAAAAGGCAAAATGTAAAAAAAGATTTTTACTAGCATGGTTTCTTACATAATTGCTCGCGTGAAGTGCTTTTGATATTCCATCATTATATTTCAATTTTTATTGCTCTTTTTTGTAATTTACAATTAAAGATTAATAAAGATTAATAATTATGATTAATAATAATCATACATCCTTTAAATGAAGATAAACGCAAAATTTATTTTAAATTATGAAACAATTTCGATTAAATAGAAATAGTGCGTATAATACTAAATAGCATGCGTACTAGATGAGATACTATGTAATTTAGTTAGAGATACTATGTAATTTAATACTATGTAATTTAAATATAATTTATCTGTTACTTTTTCCGTATTAAGAATGCGATTCAAAGTGATAAAAAGCCACAGTCTGAAATATCTAACAATAAGAATGTCATTTTTATATTGTACTTGTAAGAAGACAATATCTAAAATATTCATGAGTTGTGTATGTGCGTAATAAATGTAAGAAATAAAGCAAAAACCATTACAACGTAATCTATTAACCCTTAATAACTCTTTAGTTTTAGGCAATCTTACGTTATTTGCGTTTGTAGATATCTAATTTTTACTAATGCGACACGCGGAGCGATTCGTAAAATACGTTTGTCTCCCTTCGAGATCACCGAGCGAATGCCGAAGTGATGACGTAGTCAATCACCGCGCGACATATTTCCTACCCTGTTCACCACGTGACACGCTCCCTTCGCTGTTCGTCAGACACCCTTAGAATACTCAATTATTGCGCACGAAAAATATTCAATTATTCAATTATTCGTATTTTACATGATTTTGATGAACGGGTATCCTCATACATATCGCGCTTTACTCTTGGCATCTCTAGCACTTGTTAAATCCTATATTATTTACACGATTATAGTAAATGTAATAATCAATAATTGTATGTGGAGTATTTTTGATATTCCAACATTATGTCTCAATTTTTATTATTCTTTTAATAATTCACACTTAAAGGTTGATAATATTCTATACATTCTTGTTTATATAAAGATATTTTTTTAATATTGTGCGAAATAATTTTTGCGCTAAATACAGCTTTGACTAAAAATATTATTAAATGTCTTGTTAATCATTATTTAATTTTTTTAGCTAAAAAATTAATTTATGATATTACTATTGTTGTAAATTATTCTGTGTTTCAAAAATTTTTTAAACTTACGTGTAACACCATTAGACTAAATTAATATAAGAAATTGTTTCATTAATCGGAGAACATTAAAAATTTAAGAATATATTATTTTACTTCGTAATATGCGTTAATATTGGATTGTTCAAAAAGTCATTGCGTTTTATCTAATAGATGGCGTTTGTCCACGTTTATTTGTATGCGAGCGTGACATGAATGTCAAATGTTTACGCGCGTTTTGTTGTTGACACTCAACCTAAAAACCAAAAAAAAATTGACGCGATTCGGTCGAGTTTTGTGCTTGCAATTGTGGTTCAAATAGGAGAATTTTGAAGAGCATATTCGCTATATTCCGTTTATTATTTCAAAAAAGGGAAGAAAGCAATTGAAGCAAAGGAAAAGTTGCGTCGAGTTTATGGCAGAAAATGTCAAAAAACACCAGTGCCAGAACTGGTTCGCCCGATTCCGTGATTTTTCAGTCAAAGATCTCAGCTCATCGCTCTGGTAGGCCTTTCAAGATTGACGACGATGAAATAAAAGAATTAGTGCAAGCAAATAAGCATTCAACGGTTCGGGAGCTTGCTACCGCTCTAAAAGTATCCATTGGAAATGTTCATGGCCATTTGAAATCGCTAGGCTTCATAAAGAAGCTCGATGTTAGGGTACCGCATGAGTTGAAAGAAATTCATTTGACGAAATCGCATGAGCGTCTGCGATCAACTCATCAAACGCGAAGAAAATGATCTATTCTTGAAGCTATGATCACAGGCAACGAAAAATAGATTGTTTACAACAATGTCAGTCAAAAAAGAAGTTGGAGTAGGTGAAGTAAAGCACCGGAAAGGCAAGCAAAGGCGGAAATCCACCAAAAGAAGGTAATGCTGTCAATGTAGTGGGATTGGAAGGGACCAGTCTTCTATGAGTTACTGCCAAAGAACAAAACGATTAATTCTGATGTCTACTGTGAGCAGTTGCAGAAATTAAGTGATGCCATCGCACAGAAACGTCCCGAGCTAATCGATCGTAAGGGTGTGGTGTTTCACCACGCAATGCAAGACCACACACAAGTTTGGTCACTCGGCAAAAATTGTTGCAACATGGGATGTGTTACCACATCCATTATAGCCCACCTTGCACCATCAGACTTCCATCTCTTTCGCTCCTTGCAAAACTCCTTGAATGGTAAAACGTTTGCTTCTGAAGATCTCATCAAATAGCACCTAGGCAAGTTTCTCGCAGAGAAGGATGGGAAGTTTTATGAACGTGGCATTATGAAGTTTCCCGGGAGATGGCAGAAGACCATCGAACAGAACGTCCAATACATCATTGATTAATATTCATTACGTATATTAAATAAACATATATTAAATAAACACTGAAAATCAAATGAAAAAAACGCAATGACTTTTTGAACAACCCAATATTTCGACAGTTAGACGGTTGGAACGCGACCTTGGGGAAGGAACGACACGGGGTGGCACGGAGCGACGCGTCATGTTTATGCGTAATTACCGCGCAGTCATTCTCTTATTCACACAAACATACATTCAAACGTACATTCACGATATTCATACAAACAGGTAGTCGTGTCGTGCATGGCTCTTTTTCACATTATTTTTTGAAATTTTATCGTGAACAATGTTAAATATAATATAAAACGTTACTTTGTGAATAATTAATCATACTTGATACCAGTAATAGTACAATATCATGTGAATATTCATAAAATACAATATTTTGCATTATATCTATTGGGAGTACAAATTAGTTCGATTCGTTTCCCTAAAGATGGCTTCAGCTACATATATATATATATATATATATATATATATATATATTATTTA
>NW_012130088.1:1344607-1349355 GCF_000143395.1 Atta cephalotes
TTAACTTTATGATAAACAAATGTATGTATAATAGTATTAGGTACGTAATATAAAATTTATGTAAACTTCTCTATGTATTATAAATGTTATAATCATATTTACTTTGTAATTTGCACAATGATTCCCGGGAAAAAATGTTATATATATGGACATATTTTATAATGATATGATATATAATTGATTTATAATGATATATAAAATATGTCAATTTTTTATATGATATTTTATATGATATATTGTGTATATTTTTAAATTATAATTATATAATTTTTATATAATTTTATATATATATTATATATTATATATTTTTATATAATTATACATAAAACATTTTTTGTCGGGTTACTAATTAATTATACATATACTGAATTATACATATACTGAAATATATGTACAATTATGTAAATATGAAACCGGAATTTTTTTATAGAAAATATATGTTTATTGCATGAAAATGATAAAAAATATTTTATTCGAAGTATTCCCCATCGATAGCTATATATTTTTTCCACCTGTTTGACAATTTGGATGCCACGCCAAAAAAATTGTTGCTCTTTTTTACCAGTCATCTAGCCATTTTCGTATATCTTCGTAAGAAGTGAAGCGCTGCTAAGCAAGTGCGTGTCCCATCGATGCAAATAAATGGTAATCGGACGGAGCCAAGTCTGGTGAGTAAGCCGCATGTGAAAGTATTTCCCAACCAAATGCCTTAATCGTTTCTTTGACCAGTTTTTCTGTGTGTGATGGTGCATTATCATGAAGCAAATCACTTTGTGTTGCCTTTTTTGATATTCTGGTTGTTTTTCACACAAAGCTTGATTCAAATTGATTATTTGTTGGTAGCGTTCAGTATTAACGGTTTTGCGAGGTTTTAACAGCTCATAATAGATCACACCTTTCTGATCCCACCAAACACAGAGCATTGTCTTCCGTCCATAGCGATTTGGCTTTGTAGTCAATATCGATGGTTCGCCTGGAGTTATCCATGATCTTTTATTAGGATTCTCAAAATATATCCACTTTTCATCGCCAGTCACAATTCGATGGAGAAATGACTTTCTTTTGTAAGGGCGAGCAGCATTTCGCAAGTGGTTTTTCGGTTTTCCTGCTATCTTTCATTCAGTTGTGGAACCCATTTTTCCATCTTTTGGATCTTTCCCATGAATTTCAAACATATGGAGACGGCTTCTCGTGTCACATTCAACTGATCCGCAAGTTGTTGTTGAGTTTGAGCGTCATCCTCATCCAACAATGCTTGCAATTCGCTGTCTTCAAATTTTTTCGGTGGTGTTTTCGTTCATTTTTTCCGTTCTTCGTTTCTCACGTCAAAATCGTCACTTTTGAATTTTTCAAATCACTCAAAGCACTGTGATTTACCAAGAGCATGCTCATGTAAGTTTCGACAAGCATTCGATGCGATTCTGCAGCAGTTTTCTTCAAATGGTAACAGAAAATCAATGCTGTCCGCAAATCATAGTTTCCAGGCACAAAATTCGACATGTTACAAACTGTTATATGAAACTTGTATTGTTGTGAGTTGAAAATCTTTGTCAGATGTCAGAACAAGGAAATGGCGTCAATGGTGCCGACGGCAACTACATTGACTACGGCCATCTATTGGTAAATTCCGGTTACATATTTATATATCTGGTATCCGTATTGAATATCTATTCAATGCAAATAGTGTTTATCTTGTAAACCAAATTGTTGCATAATTGATGTAAATTATGCAAAATCAATGAAACATGTAATTGAAACAAAAATTGTTTATTGATTTAAATTGTTTATTGATTTAAATTTGACAAATATGTAAATTTAAAACTTTTTTTATTTAGATTTTATTTTGTCAATAAGTCATTAATAATTTTAAGTAATTTCGTATTAAAAATTTGATGTTCAGAATAATCGTAATTTTTTCTTCGTATTTAGTACCAATTTATTAAATGAGTGATAAAAATTGGAGTTTTGACTGAACCAATGGTTAAATATTAATTCTTACTTGCTTTTTGACATTTACATTTTTTAACATTATAAAATTACAAGTATATTGCAGTGAACAATTATTGTAAAAGCCCCATATCGCTGTCTTTCGCGTCAGATGCCAATGATAACGTGATTTGTATCGATGGAAAATCGAAATTATTTTCATCATGGAGAATTTCTCGTCGCTTTTCGTGAAGTTCATTCGCGAAGTCTAGTTTGATATCTCTTCGGAGATTCTTATGCAGGATTGGAATTAATCCCGGGTTTTCTCGTCTGCAGTTACTGATAATAACAATTTTGTTACTGAATCAATAATAATTGCTACATATTTTAAAGTCAAGTCGTAACATTAATTCAGTGATATATTTTATCATATAATTTTTGCTTTCTTTGTTTTATTAAATGTTTCTCCCACTAGTAATAATAATGTTAGCAATAATACCGTCTTAATAACAATAGGAATTTATAGTATTATGTAATTGATATGAATATATAATTATTATTCGTTTAAATTCAAATTATTAAGTAAACAAATTTAAGTTTTATACAAATAATTTGCTTATAATTTTTCGATGAATGCTCTAACACAAATATGATTAGGAATGTATATATTTTCTAATTGTTATTTTAAAATCATTTTTAGGTATTGGACATCTCGCCATTGCAGAATATTTTAATTATTAATTTATATATATATATATATATATATTTCTAAAATACATGCAGATATTATGAGGTTATATTTAATAAATATTGATTTTTATCGATATTTACATAACTTTTTTTAAAATTTTTTATAGTTGACAATGTTATCGTGATGACATGAGTTGAATTTTAAATGTGTGGGTATAAAGAATTTAAGATAAATCGAATGGGTACCCTCATATTAGTGGGATATTAATAATTGTAATTTTTGAAAAATAAAGAATTGTTAAATTTTATAATAAATTTATAATAAATTTTATAATAAATTTTTCAGTATTAATGTTCTTTAAAATCCGTTATTATCGGATCCGGGATCATTTTATGGATGAGTATAACTTATAAAGAGGACCGCCGATAAAATTGGTGGGGATGGTAGAGAGCCTCTATAGCTCGTTTTTGCAGGTAAGTATATATAATTTATACCTTAAATTGACAATATATGTTCAGAAAAGATTGGATTTATTAAAAGTCTCTATAATTGCTAATAATTATAGAGACATATATTAGTAATTATATTAGTAATTTGATAAATACTGGCTAAAAATTTACATAAAGATAACTTCCCAAGCAAAACAACAAATCATTATATGATATCAAAATTATGTCAAAAATGACATCCAAAATGATAATCAAAAGTCATTTTTCAATCGCGATGATTCATTTTAATGTTATTTCGATATTATCATGACTTGTTGTTCTATTTGAATTTTATAAGATAAATTATATATAAAAAAAATTCACTAAATTAACTTGTTTGAATTTTCAGTTCCGTTTATTAAAATTCAACAACTTTTATTTACATATGTAGCAGATGTAAAATTAAAATTTGTCGTTCAAAGGATCATTAAACTATCCCTCCTATGGATACTGAATAGCCGCACGCTTCTGTCCTAAGGATGTATTACAGAGACGAACCACGTCTATTTTCGACGATACGATTTTATCGATAGAATCAGAAAATGTATGTAGTCACGTAGTTCCAAACTGAAAATGGATGTACTGGCGGTAGTGTACGGGCGATTTTAACAGTAACAGGAAAAAGGCCGACATGAGCTTTCTCAGGTTTCTCTTTGAAATGCTTTAACTAAAAAAATGATATATAATGTTTTGCAAAATGGATCTTTTACATTTTATGGAGATGTATTCGTTATAAATATGTGCTTCTATTTTTAAATATACATTTTTTTTGCATGTAGTAAGACAAGGAATAAAATATAAAATTAATTATAAAATATAAAAAGAAATCACAATAAAATAATGTTAATAAGTGCTTGGAAAAATTTATTAAATGTATAAATAACGCTAAAAATATATTTTTTAAATAAAAATAGCATTATTTAAAAAATGCTAGTTAATAATAAAAAAACTACGTATTTTAGAATTGTTAGTAGTGTTAACAAAAGGGTACATGATAATATTTTTAAAAAAGAATAAAATAAAAAACCGATAATCATTTTACATTTTAGTACATTTCATAATAGCAATATACTTTTCAAATTTTTGTAAGTGATGTTAAGTACCTTTTTTAATTAATTTAACAAGGTTTTTAACAAGACTCCTTTTAAATAACACCTTATTCTTGATGAGAGAAAGTTTAATACTTGGAAGAATATCTCGAAGTTAAATATTATAGACGACAATTAACGACAATTAAAGAAGGCTCAAAAGATAAAACTAATATCTTAAAATGCAGAATTAATTTTTACAATCTTGTAGAATTAAATATCATATGACTAAACAAAATTTTAATGTTATAATAGATGTTTAAATTGATAGATACTAATTAATTAAATTTAAATTCATGAAATTTTAATAATAATGATATATATTAATACTGAATTATATGATATTATAGAATTATTAAGTTATAAATTTTGTGCTATATTATTTAATTATTTGTAACTATAATTATATAATTCTAAATTTCTTGTAACTCTAAAGCTGTGATCTTTTTTATATTAAAATCTTTATAAATCTAATTAACTCTAATTAATTATTATTTTATAAATATTATGAAATATATTATGTATCGAGAGAGAGAGAGAGAGAGAGAGAGAGAG
>NW_012130088.1:1352208-1357827 GCF_000143395.1 Atta cephalotes
AATATATATATATATATATATATAGTTAGGTAGTAAAGTAAAAAGAATCCTATTTATTTTAGTAAATTAGAATAAGTAAAAATAATGGATTTCTTTTTACTATACCTAATATATAAGTTTTTTACAGTTTTTTAATTTAGGGGGGATTAGTAGCATTTCAGATTAATTGTGTTAAAAGTTATCAGCGCTCAATCTTATTTAAAATAAAATTCATTTAAAATGAATATATATTGTATTATTTGAAACATCTAACTTGTGTGTATGTGTGATAGGTTGGCATTCTTCTTCGTATTTGATGAAATACATATTTTTTTTTCAGCTATATACGTATAATACCAAGCTGTCTCGATACTAAAATTACCAAAGACATTCTTATACATCTACTTTGATATTTTAACAATTATGTTTGATGTTTCTATTTTTACACAAGGCGATTATAATCCAAATCTGGGATCAGCTCATGTTAATATCGGTAGGCGAACATCGTAGTCGATGGTATGTTGCAACACTTACTGCAGGCATTCTCGTCGGACTCGTCCTTGCAGTCAGGTTTGCCATTACAGAAGAGTTCCTTGTCGACGCACTCGCCGTTACCGCACGACAATTTTCCCTCTGGGCAAACGGGTTCGTCGGTCTTAAGGATGGGCAAGACCTTACGCGGCTCTGTAAAATGCAATCTCCGTTAGACCGCGCAACGCTCGTCTGCTAATTGATTACCAAGATATCGAGCAGAAATCCATCGAACATCAATAGGAAAGCCATAGAATGCCCAGTACGAGAAAATATTTATATATGCGCTTTTAATCAATTTGTAACGTAAATCAATTAATTTTTTTATCGTAAATCAGTAAATTAGAACTTTAATCGGAAAATTTTTTTTATTAATAAATCGGTTTAAAGTTAATTTCGTTAATTAATAAATGTTATTAATAGATAAAAGATCTTGTAGTAATCTTGTAATAATAAATTACCAATTATTGTATGAGATCGTTATCGTTATCGCATTCTACATAATTTATTTATAAAGAACTAGACTGGTGGTGCAATCAAGGCAATTAAGATCTCATAATAAGTACTTTACTGGCCAGTTACTAAACATTATATGAAATTCTCATTGTTCTAAGTAATTCATGTGATCAGATATAGGTGTAATCAAGGTCCGAATGCCACTTTTCCCCATTTATTTACACGCAGCAGCGTAGGAGCCGTGTGTCGTTCTATATCAGGTCTGTCCAATTTGAGCTCCGGAGGAAAGTGTAAAGCTATCGACGCAAAAAAATTCAATGTGGGTAGAGATTTCAGGGACTGTAAAGTTTTAATATGCACCTAAATAACACTTATCAACACTTTATAGTTCCTAAAATCTTACATTAAATTTTTTTATGTCTATGGCTTTGCGTTTTGACTTCGAAGCTTAAATTTGGACAGGTCTGTTCTATAGTAGCCTTGGAATGCAAAGATGCAAAATAAAACTGTTAAGCTGAGGGAGATTGTGCTGAATTAATTCGTGCCGCCCAATTTCCACAGTTTATCTCGTCACCTTAGCGAGCAGTAAATTAAATCTCTACTTTAAATATTTTTTAACACGCGATAGCGTAAAATCTTTGAGCTATCTGTATATATACAGATAACTCAAAGATTTTGAGTTTTTGAAATTTTTCTGGAGTAGAGATCTTATATCAGAGTTTGGCAATTTTATCAAAATCCTATAAGAGAGAAATATATATATATATGTATATGTATATGTATCTGTATATAGTATATATACAGGGAAAAATTATATATGTCTTTTTCTCGTAGGATTTTGATGAAATGGCTCGTGGTCAAATTCTGATATAAGATCTTTATTGTGAAGAAGAGAACGCTTTAACTCTTCATTATTCATGAGGACTTTAGGATATCCTTATCTTAAATTCGAATGAGTGTCATTTATACTCATTATTTTAGTATAAATTGCATTATTTTAGTATAAATTGCTACAGACTTCATCCTAAAGACATACACGAAGTGTACGAGAAGTGTCCAGAAAACGTCCTTCGCATAAAATATGACGTCTAAGTATTCCACAATTTAAAAAAATATTTATATTTATCTTTATCTCAAAAGGATATATAGAATATTATCAATCTTTATTTAATTATAAATTATTAATAAGAACAATAGAAATTGAATTAGAATATTGGGATGTCATAAACACTCCACGCGAGCAATTAAGTTAAAAAAAAATCACATGAGTAATGCAGAATTAACAGCACTCATTCCTATGCTACTGCCCTCCGAGTTTTTTTCTTATTTGAATCCTTCGTCGGAATGGCTTTCGTCTCGTCTCGTTTATTATCCTTTTTTATTTTCATCTTATAGCTCTTTTCTATATTTGCGTTGACTACAAAATACAGAATTTGTCGGTCGGTCAATATTCTGCTCAGAGCTTCCCATTTCATTCTCCATGAAAGGGTATACATATATACGTCTCGTCCTGCAACCACTTTACCGGTTCTCGCAGGAAGACTATTTGTCTTTCGCTCAATGGCGAAACTCCAAAGATAAACTTTGACTTGGCATTTGTCTGCCTCGTCGACTGGCAGCGATGCACGCAAGCCGTTATTCGTGTGTAAGAAAATGAGAGAGGCAAGAAGAAAGAGAGAAAGTGAAAAAAATTTTTGGAAATATGATAGTGCGAGCAAAATTGTAAAGGAGAGAGAATAACTGTTGCGAAATTAAATTAGAATGTAAAAGCAGTATGGGCATGAGGAATTTGGCATATTTGATTCAATGTCGCGATTTTCAGGATTAATTGATGAACGTGATGAAGATATGAACAACATATTCTCTTTTTGTTATTTCTTTGCATTCGTGAAGATTCGATTTGTCAAGATCTTCCATGTTTGGAAATCGATAATTTTTATGTCTGCACCTTTTAGCTTAGCTGCCATTTGTAATCGAAAGAAAGTATGCGACAGATCCTGTTTACTGATCGACAGCTGCGACAGATTAAAATTACGAAAATGAATGTGAAAAAACATCTCGTTATCATTTCCCGTCATCTGACAATTGTGAAAAAGAAGAAATCTCTTTCAGAGAGATTAATGATTGGATTGATTGAACGTTTTGAGACTTAGTAGTAAAAGCGAAAAGAGTAGTAAAAGCGAATCAGTCAGACGGCTGGCCCTAGTAACTGAGGAGGTACTCTTATAAGGAGGCCAGACCGTCGAAGCGAAACCGATCTGGATATAGAGAGAAAGATCGGCGAACGAATACGTGCAACCTCGTATCTGGAGCGAATTAGGGAGAGAAGGGGGAGCACTAAATGTTAGAAAATCATTGCGTGCCAATGTTGATTCGTACTGCAGATAGATCGTGACATTTGAAATTTCATCAGCAACGGTAACGTGAAATATACATGTATCTCAATTATGTTTTGCTAGTGCATGAATTTTAATTTTTTAGTATTTATCTAATAGCCGTACTTGAAATATTAGAATTAATTTATCTAACACAAAGTTCGTATTCAACGGAATGAGATTCGAACGCAGCGGTGCGTTCAACGTTAAATAGAATTACATTTTGAAACATCAGTGCAAAAATCGCAATTATCTCCGAAGTAGAGAGAGATTATCAGTGGGCGAGTTGCAACACGTGATTTTATGCACAAACGTTTTTGCGCAAACGTTGCTTTCCTTCCTGCGATCTTTCATAACGGAAATCACTTAGCACGAGATTTTCGCTTACTCAGTAACTGACTTCAAACGCTGTCACTCAAAAGTAAGTATCTCTCAGCCACTAAACGTGATATATCTAATATATGTACATGGGATAAATATTTCGCTACCGGTTATCGCCGCTCATAAGAGGGAACAGTGTCATAACGCGGAAGCCTAATAGTCTTCCGCGTGTACACTGGCACGCAACATAGTGTTAACGATTTGACGACGTACCGACGTTAAGCTGACATCAAGTCCAGTAAAAAGATCGAAATTGGACGAAACCGCAAGAATCAAATGTCTCATTAAACTTTACTTAACTCAAATGCGGAATTAGCATGAGCTGAAATTGCCTTCCGTGAAAAGAGAGCTTCTTTAGCAAAAGGAATTCTCAATGAGATTATAAATCAGAAAAGAAAAGTTAATTGATACATGTATATTTAATAGCCATCCTTTAAATAATCGAAACGAGGAAAACTATTAGTTAAATCAGAATGGAATCGAGAACACTGATCTCTTCGTCCAACTCCATTGGAAAGTGCAGTTTTGTTAATCGTATGAGCAGTGAATCATGGAAATGCATGAGAAAAATACAGGAGAGATAGTTTCAAGGATTTGAAACCGGGTTAGTCGTTCGTGAGGCCCGATGTTTTCACGACCATAGCGTCTCTGAAGTGTTTTCGTCTCGCTCGAATCGAACAAGGCTGAGGTGGCACTTTCGCTGAAAATCAAAACCAGTCCCGATCAAGATCCGCAGCGAGCTTCAAGACGAAAGTGGTCTGGCGAGAAACATCTCTCGAAAGGTATCAGGACTGGTATCAGGACCTGGGCATTTTCGATCGTTAATCGTTCTCTGCCTGAAAGTACAAATCTCTTCCCTCGTTTCCCCTCTCGCAATCAATCTCACGTCGAATCCCATCGTCATGTTAATGCGCGCTTTCCGATTTAATAGCATCGTGCGTCGTTGGAAAGTTTCGCATAGTTAGCTTTTTCGAGACATGTCGTTTACGTAACAGAAATGATTGCACAATATTCCGTATCGCGATGAAAAGAAGCGACTTCTTGCTTGTTAATTGGGCAACGATCTTATCCGAAAACTATAAATTGCGATCGATGGCGGAAACTTTCAAACGATTCGAGAAAAAGACCTAGCACTAATCATATGGAAAAAAGTTTTAGTCAAATTGACTGATACTTATATTTTGTAATGAGATACCGATTAAAAGCTTTCGTAAAAAATAGACAGATTTTGCTGTAGCACTTCAAACTTGTTGTTTTGGATCTTTCTTGTATTGAAAAATATCTTTCTCTATATGTATACAGTTTTTTTTACTGTATAAATATTTACATAATTAAACACATATATAAGGTATCCAGTAAAGATAGTATCATAAGGTAGATTCTCGGTAGACTTCATTTTAAGACAAAAATTCTAACACTAAATTATCGAATAATAGTTCTTTAATTATATATATAATAGTTCTTTAATTATAAGCATTAAAATTAATGAACACTATTTAAAATTTGTACATTTAGGTATGATATTATGCAAAATGTTAAAAAAGAAATTAATTATCGGCTTTTGATAAAATATTGATATAAAGATTACACTTGCAAAGATAAAATTATCGATGCTTCTAATTATTATCAAAAATGATCGTAGTATCTTCATGTTTTGGTATTAGAATTTTTTTGTTTCAAAATAATTTTAAGAATCTTTACTTTAAGCATTGTTACAATCTTTACGGGACATTCTGTATAACCATACGTGTGTATTCATTATCGAGAGATTTATATTGTACAATTTGTGTGTGTGTGTGTGTGTGTGTGTGTGTGTGTGTGTGTGTGTGTGTGTGTGTGTGTGTGTGTGTGTGTGTGTGTCGTGTGTGTGTCGTGTGTGTAGTAGTAGTAATATTAT
>NW_012130088.1:1357847-1362353 GCF_000143395.1 Atta cephalotes
TTAACTTACTAGTTATATATACTTACGGTAGTACTCTGTACTAACTACTAGTGTAGTTATATATAGTAGAGTATTATTAGTTTAGTAATTAGTTATTGTGTGTGTGTGTGTGTGTGTGTGTGTGTGTGTGTGTGTGTGTGTGTGTGTGTGTGTGTGTGTGTGTATGTGCGTGCGTGCGTGCGCGTAGTGTAGGTATATATATGTATCTGTATCGTTGGCTATTCCATTAATGTGCCTGACATTATGGATATATCTATATATATCTATAAATGTCTATGCCTATATAGCAAAAAATAACTGAAGATAAAAGTACTTTTCTATCTGATTAAACCCAAAATAACAAATAATATTACAAATAATATTACAACAAAATTTGTCTATTTTTTATTGTAATTATGAAAAGCCTGTTAATTAGCATCTCATAAGCTAAGAAAAATGTCACAGACAATTTGATTGAAATCTTTTTCGTATGATTAATATAGAGTCCTTTGATTTTTAATGATATCTCTACTTCTTTTTCATTTAATATCTTCCGATGAGCATTCAGAGACATCAGGGTCGCATCGGGAACTGCATAAGGTGCGTGAAAACGATCATGCGTTAGTTCTAATGATGCGAACGGTGCGTGCTACGTTGCAAGTTTACGAGGGAATCGGCGATTTAAGATTGGTTATCGCCGATTCTCCGACTTACTCTCGAGCTTGTCACAGTTGGTGACTTTGCCCTTCCAGTCGCAGGTTTGTTTGTCCAAGTCAAAGGCCAATCCGCTGGGACACGTGATTTGCTTCAGGCCAGACCTTGTACACCTGTCGGAGCCGGGACAGAAAACAAAGGGTGCCTGTGTGAGTTTAATTAAGGAAAAAAATATGACATTTGCTTACTCTCGAGCTGATCACAGTTCTTCACATTCGTCTTCCAGTCGCAGGTCTGCCGCTCGATGTCGAACGCGAGACCCGTGGGGCATCGCACCGTCGCCAGCCTGGTTACTCCAATTTCGCTGGCTTTGTCGCATCTAAGATCATTCTCATATCGAAAATCGTTTCTCTTTAGAGTCCCTCACGCAAGAGTCTAATCAACTTCGATAGTGTCAAACAAATATGGCGAGAGAAAAGAAATGTGTAATAAAAAATTGTTAAAATATATTTTAGAATAGTTATAAGGTCAAAGATATGTAAATTTTATAATTTTGTAATTTTATGACTTAGATATATGATTTATCATTTTTATTTTAATTTTTGTTTAAATTTTTATTCATTTTATTTCCACGTTATTAAATAGAAAGTTGAAGTACTAAATAGAAATTTCTACTATCATTAATCTCAGATTCAAGTCAATCAATTTGTAAGAATAAATATCGGGCCAGACTTGCTTGAGGGACTTTATTTCCAACGCACGTGTAATGGCCTTTCGAGAACGCAGTGAATAATTTCGAATTTCGCTCTGTTTCACGGAATAATTAAGCACGGAATACAATAGAGACGAAACAATAATAAACGTGTTTACAATAAACAAGTATAAGTGCATTGACATATTATAAACTGGCATTATGCGTGAGCCATTGTTGTAACGTAACATAACCGAGCAATATAGCGTTTATGCGCTTCTATTGTGTTCCATTAATATGATTTTATGTTTTAATGATACTCTCGTGAATCTGAATCGAACGAATCTCGTGAATCGAACGAAAGTTATTGAATAAATGAAGGAATGATTGCTGCGTTAGAAATATGATAAAGGCAAGTTACTCGTGTCAATAAAAAAATATTAAATGGCAAGTGAAGTGTTAAACTGGTCTCGAAGTTGCATCTACCGGATTGCCTTGAGCTCTGGAAAATCGGAACTTGATCGAGGCATTCCTGATCAGTTACATCCTGGATCAATGATTAAACCGTTAACGTTTTTATCATCCATAACTTATCATCATTTGCATTCCGGGATGTATTTATTATACATTCTGTTAAACCGGATGCCCTTGAAACTTACATTCTCTGTCATGGTGTCGAACGAAAGATGTAAAAATCAAATAAGAGAAAGAATCCTATTTTTGATCAAAAACAAATCTTGATGCTTAATAATGTATATTTTTGCATAAGAATTATCAAGTACCAACATCTGCCTTGTGGCCAAAAGTAGAATTCTTTCCCTTACTTGATTTAGACTCGATTACATTAACATTACTTTGATTTTAAGCGAGATTTAAAACTCTCTCTCTGTCTCTGTCTCTCGTTCAACTTTAAAACGAGCCAGAGAGAATTTCAAGTCTCGCTTAAGTCAAAATAACATTGGTGCAACCAAGTCTTATCCTTATAAGTCTAATCTAAAATTTCACTTAGAAGATATAAAATAATGTAACATACATCTCACTTCCTACATCTTTTAACGATCATATTAACAAAGCTCTTTTAAATGTGTATACGTAAGGGTAAGTACATTAGGATTATATTAGCGAGATTAGAACCGGGGCATGATCCAGGGAAAGTACAGCGATTGAGTCTGCTTCCTGGCGACCGGTAGAGTCAGTGATATAAGACGAGATACAGGCGGAAGTGAGTCAGCGAGCTAGCTTTTTTATTTAAAACCCGATTCACCTTGCGCGTGATTCCATTCACCCGCTGTAAATTAAATATTGCATTATATAAGGCGGTATAATTATAATGATATAAAGCGCGGAGGCAGCTCGCCGCGACGTTCTCCAAGTTCTTAGAAACCGGTGCCTAAATTTTTAATTTCTGTATGAAATAGTGTAAAGAGAGAGGTTTATATAATATTATTCTGCTCGGAATGTTGAAGTGGGATCCGATCCTGTATTCGTGGAATAATACGACGGCTTACCTCACGACATCGCGACAGTCTCCTTCAACGCTCAAGCGAAAGTATTCGTCGCCTGGCCTGTCCTGACAAAGTTCCTCTGCGTTTGCGTCAATCCCGTCGGCTCCTTCCTCATCTTGCGCTCTGACTTGTGTCCCTGAAAAATATGATTTATTAATTAATAATGCTCGTTTTGCATTGCGTATGATTTACACAATTAACTTTATATTAAATTCAATTTATATCTTCTTCGCGTGACAGTCACAAACCTTTAATAATTATTAATCTTCTAGAAATTATATACAAAATATGTTACAGAATTTAATACTAAGTATATATTCTTGTATAAGAGTCATCCCTTTTTAAATAGTTCAAATTTTTTTAATCTTTATAATTATTTCCGTAGATGATAAAGTCATAAGGATTGTAGTAAAAATTAAGATCAATCGATATGATCAAAGGCGGACTTCAATTGAATGTGACATTTTGCATGGGGACAAAGTGGAGGTGAATTCGATTAATCGTTGAAAATGTCATGATCGGTTCACGACACGATCGTGCGCTTCGCGATCGCGAATCGAAGGAGGGGTCGGTGAACTCCGGTAGAAGTAGAAAGTCTTGTAAATGTCAGGGCAACGGGGGAGGGGAAAACGACAGTGGTTCTCCAAAGTAGGTTTATTTCTCTCTCTTTCTTTTTTTTTAATGCATACTGCCAACATTGATTTTAAAGCTTTCTCTCTTATCTATATTTATAACTTCAATTTTTAAATATCTACTGACAGTATTTCTTTTTCCATGTAGATATTCAAACTCCTAACATTTTTTCAATAAGATTAATATCTCACAACTTCAGTTGAACAATTTGCGCCATTAAATTTGACATATATACATGTACTATATAAATTGAAATTAAAAAATTGAACTCTAACTTTGATGACTATAAATAATTCAATCAAATAGACGTCGAAATCGCAACACGAGAAACTGATAGATTGCACTTACCGACGAGTAGACACAAGGATCCCAGCAGAAATATCAACTTCGGCGACATCGTCGTCGTCGTCAGGACAGAGAACGTCTGGACAAGCCGCGCCCTCTCCACCCCTCTATATGTGCACCACCACTCCTTCCCTCTTCATCCTGGGACTTTCACCTTCCGGATCGTGCTGCCACCTTTTAAGTGGGCATCAAGAAAGAAGCGAAATCCTGTTTATCAGAGAAGACGAAAAATGGACGAATAATTAAATCCTACTATCATTGGAAATTTTGCTATAAAAATTATTACATGCATAATAATCGTTACAATGGTACATACAAAGATCTATTTTACTAAAATAAAAATGTAGACAGATACAAATCTGAAAATAATTTTATTGGACCATCAAGATAATTCTATAGAAAACTTCTATTTAAGCACTGCTTAAATAGTTTTGACATTCTAATAATTTTGAACAATCCACAGAACTATTTTGATAGTCCAACAAAATTATTTTCAGATCTAGCTAAATTTTTAGATACTTCAGCAAGATCATTCTATTAATATGATTTTATTTTATTACAATAACATTTTTCCAAACTTCATCTAATGTCGACGAAGGAAGACATAACGTAGCTTTAAACTTATAGACATAGGCCATATTCAGAACGCATTTTAATTTTGTAAATTTTCTCTCTCTCTCTCTCTCTATATATATATAT
>NW_012130088.1:1364155-1368856 GCF_000143395.1 Atta cephalotes
ATATATATATATATATATATATATATATATATATATATATATATATGAGACTGTGGAATCGCTCGCAGCACACTGGGAAATTAACTACCTACTCGTGTCTCTGTGAAATCATTAATGTTTTAATCCCTTTAAGTACGTAACTGCGAGAATCCTTCCGGAAGAACAATATCATGTGCATATGCAGCGAGGCGCGGTGAATTTTTCGCGTATCGCGAAGCGTTTAATTTTTTGGCGAAATCTATTAGCGTGTCTCCGAAAACACGTTTTTATGTCGAAATAATGTAACATTCGAATCGAGTTTGCGAGCAATATTTCAACATGGGAGAGACGGTCACATAAATATATATCTTTTTTCTACCGATATCAAATCGCCATCTTATTTTAATGAATGCATCCTCAGGGCTCTTGGCAAGATGATAATCTCGAGTGACCAATAAATTTGCGGTTTACGCAGCAAAGGTTATCTGTGTCGTTGCGGGCGAAGTAACATCGCAATAAGCGTATTATTACACGATGCATTTGCATCGTACGGCGAAAGACGTTTATTCCAAATTCAGGTTACGAGCGTACCGTGCGACACGTGCAAAAGAATATAGATCTTCTTCAATGCTGAAAAAAAGACAGAATTATACGTAGGTCGGTGTATCGATGTCACGAAAGTGACATGAAAGCATAATAAGAAACTCGCTTCAGTACAAAAAAAATCTTGCTTTCTGCTTGATAATTATTGAGATGAACGTTTGACACGTGATACCACAATTACATTGTGCAATGTTAAAAATTCAATTCGTACCAATTATGATACGGCAGTGAACCATAAAAAGCGTTACCATTATAAACAATTAAAATTTACATGAAAACAGCATTAATCCACATTGTAAAAAGAATATGTAAAATCACATAAATAATATAATGAATAAAAATTATACAACTTATATAATGGATATATATAAATTGTGTATTTTTACAAAAATTAGTAATTGCGTAAATATATTTTTATATTAAACGAAAAAGTACACTAACAAATATATTTTATCACTTTTATGTAAATATACAAATTTTTGTAATTATACATAACATAATATCACACATATTCGCACTTTTACATCGAAAAACTAAAAGCATCAAGGAATTAGTTTCAATATTTACAATTTTTTTAAATACACAACTTTACAAATGCTTTTTAAAGATGTTAAAGTAAATGTAAGAATCACTTAATAATTTTTATATATTTGTTAAAGTAATGAAAATTAACCTGGGACATGAATGACCCATCGTGTGTAGTAAAGGACTGGAAAATCATCACGTGTATTAAAAATTAATCATATCCTCAATTAAATATTGAATTCTTAATACAATGATTTACGATTATAAATTCTGACCTAAGTATACATTTCGGTAAAGCTTTCCTCGGCATTGTGACACGGGAGAACCCAATGGCATTTCTAAATAAGCGCTCGCGAGCCGAGTCCTTGGCGAGATGCACATATCGGGATGCCGATGGGGGCACACGTTCACCACCGTACGTGTAATAAATAAATGGGGAATCACGCAGGAAACCAGTTTTCGTTATATTCGCGATGCGCATATAATGCGGTGTGTCAACCTCTCCATTCCGTTCCTTCTCCTTCCTTCAATACGCTCCGTTGTTGCGGTGTTCTAGGTGAGCCCGAATGTATTCTCGTTATTCTCATGATCGACCTCATCTTTTACTGCTGTCAAATGGAGCGATCGGTTGCCGAGTAAAAGTGGCTGGCCGGTTAAAAATTATTCCGAATGCTCGGATACACATTCGCCGCTGTTCTAGGTCACACCGTGGAGCAGTCGCATTAACTGTATATCGTGTCCGTTGTTACGAATTCAAAGGCCGGCGTTACTTTCGATGCTGATTTACCGCTTACACTCTACTGCTTAAGCAATTCTGCGGATTTATGAACATGTTTTACTCTTTTTCTTTCTTTTTTTAAACTTTCTTAGTGGAGGAAGGACTGATTCTAAAATCCACTATTTCTTAGTATCTCCTAATATTCGAAAACTTATTCAGCCAAAATCTACATGGAAAGAATAGTTTTGTTGATGTATCTAAAAATTTAATTACATACAGATCTGAAAATAATTTATCGGATCATCAAAATAATTCTGTAAAATGTTTGAATGTTGATGACAATACTACAAATAGTTTTAACATTCTAGTAACTAATTTACTAGAAATTTCTTACTAAAAGGACAAGCAAATAAGTTACTATATAGATAAGAAGATGATGTTATGTTATCCCATAATTTATGTTATATAACTTGGTTAATAAATAATATTTAAATTTAAAACTCATCGATTACATTCGCCAAAGTGTTGTTCAATCAATTCTAGACTGAAATTTAACATTTATTACTTAGGACACTATTTATAAAAATGTAGCGACACTGCAAAATGACTCAAAGAAAAACATAGATGCTAATGTGACCTTCCACAAAAATAGATTTAAAAAAGTGGTTTTAAAAAAGCAGTATTTGGTTATAAATTAACAAAAAAAGTAAAATATTACAGAATTAAATGTATGCAAATGTATATACATACAAATAACTTCTTCCGCCCCGGCGAGAAATGACTCATCAAATCGACGTCAAAATTGACGTCGAAATTAACAAAATTCCATCGAATCGAAATATATTCGTCGCCAGACTCTTAAACAAATAAATTATACAGTTTTTTGTTAGGACATCGATATTTTATAATTTCAATATTGATTTAAAGCTATTTTGCTTCAAAAACAAAAAAACTTTTAAAAAGGAAATTGTTATCTTTTTCTTTGTGTATTAATCATTATGTTTATTATGTACATATAGATTCAGTCGTAAAACATAAATTATAGATTAATAATAGAGCTACAATCGATTTATGAAATTAATAAGAATCTCGAAAAAGAGGTTGTTCAGCATTCAACACTCTCAGGGGACCACGTTAATAGTTTGTTATCCTGTACGTAATGCTCTTCTTCACTACTCTCTAAATCTGAATCAGTGGATAGTCACTAATTAGTGGCATACTTGACATTGATAATCAGTGAAATTCAATTAAAAAAGGAAGAATGTTTGAGCATTATATAATTAAAACACTGATATCTACACATTAATTTCAATTTTCCATATTCATTGAATTTAAGCATTAAAACAAGATTAGATCATATAATAAAGATTAGCTAAGTTAAGGATCTCACATTTAATTCACTGATTACCAATGGCATACTTGGCACTGATATCAGTGATTATCTCCCCTGCCCTTGTCTCAGGGGCGCACGACTCTCACCTTCGACTCCCGCCCCCTCTCCCCCCTGCTTCAGAGGCGCATGACTCTCACCTTCGTCTCCCATCCCCCCTCTTCTGCAAAGGGGATGCACGATTCTCACCTTCATGTAACGAATGAAAGTTGGAGGTAAGAGTCGTGCATCCCTAAAGGGAGGGGAATGAGAGTCATGCACTTTAGACTGTACAATTCTGAGTCACTTCGTATGGAAGTTGTGCGTCCCTAATGCAGAGGAGGAAAGTGGAGTCGTGAGACTTTATTTTTCAAACTTTTTTTGTTAATAACTTTTTAATGAAGGACGACTGACGGATAAAATTTGTTCAAGGTCACTCAAGGTCGTGACCTTGACAATATATGTTAAAGTCAAGGTCATCGGCGGCTGCTGTCCTTTTGTTCAATTTTACCAAAATGTTTTTTAAGATACAGTTTAGCATTCAACCAATATATTTCTTCTCAATATATTTCTTTCATTTTTCCCAAACTTGAACCAGGCCCTAAAGGAGGGCAAATAAAAATAATTAAATATACTTGATATATATAAAAAATTTTAATTAATAGATAAATCACTTAATGGATATATACAGCTCACTTTAGACTATACAATTCTGGGTGAAAGTCGCTTCGCGTGGAAAATCGTAAAATATATTTAAAAATAGAAAATTTTTGTTTTGCGTAGTAGAAAAGAGACTTTTGTAAGACTAAAAGAAATATTTTGATTTGATATCATAAATATCGCGACGTTCGAACTTTTAAACTCGTCACCGATTGCAAAACACGGATCATTCGTGGCGAGGAAAGACCAGGCGACGAGAAAATTTTCATTACCTCGTCTAGGACAGCCGCAGGGGTCGCGATAAATGTCAATTGTCAATCAACATTTCGAAGCCTTTTCTCTCTGAAGACGCCGCCGTCTTTGATGGTGCACTGAACTGTAGCTTTTCTCCGCTTGTGTTCCCTACCTATCTTTCATCGACTGTTTTTACATACACTACATTCTTGTTCGCTCTCTCTTTGAACTACTGCGAATCTCTCGGATAGTCTCGACGGGGCTTACGTTGCTCGACTCTTCGGATGCTTCCAGAAAAATCTTAAGAGCACGCCGCTCAAAGAAATAACGAAGAATACCGATTGAAGAATGATTTTTGTCGCTTTTTACATTGGTTTTTGCGTAAAGCTGCCTCAATTATTACATTAGAAACACGATAATTATCTCTGTAGATGCGATAAGCATCGTTGTTTAGATTGCGCGTGTAAGTTGCAAGATTGCAATTGATGAAATGTATGTTTTAGCGATTTCAATTTGATATTTTATAAGATAAATAGGAATTAACTATGATGAGAGAGAGAGAGAGAGAGAGAGAGAGAGAGAGAGAGGCGGGAGGGGGGGGAAGGAAAAGTAA
>NW_012130088.1:1370332-1374516 GCF_000143395.1 Atta cephalotes
GAGAGAGAGAGAGAGCGAGGGGGGGGGGAGAAAAAATATATTAGTAAAGAATTACAAACTGAGATAGCTTTAAAAAACTCTTTGCGAATTGCGAAAATTTCTTTTTAAACTCTATAAACTCTATAAACTCTATAAACATCATAAACATTAATTATAATTATTAATAGATTTTATGAGCATTCATATAGCATCAGACAGCGCTTCGCCAATTAATAATGACATATTTTCATCTTATAAATATATTATGCATTAATCTTTCCTTTGAAATGCAATTTATGAATATTTACCTTTCTTTTAAGATATACATATGAAATTTTTAATGATTGAATCTTCAAACCTGTCTTATTAATTCCGGAAATTTTTTTCATATTTTCTGGTAAAAATAAGATTTCCATCGTTAAATATTTATCACGTTTTTCCAGAAGATTATCGTCGCTCTTACCTGTTAATACTCTCAATTTTCTAATCTTCTGTTTGTCCATTTCCTACTTCTACATCCATACAACTGAAGAATTAATTTTCAAATGTTGTTTACATATATATCCAATATGACCTAAAAACTACGTTTTCTAAAAATCTTCACGCATGTAAATATTTAAAAATGTCTTATATTTCTTTCTAAAATATAGTAATATTTCTTTATAAAATTCAGAAATATTACTCTTTTAAATATATTTTTCATCAGTTTTCAATCTTGGGCTCAGCAAAAAATTTGAAAAAATTGTAAGGCTTATATAAGTAAATCGTATAACTATCAGTTATCTTACTAAATTTTTATAGTATAATATGGCATTTCCAATAATTGTTCGGAATCTTCAAAACAGATTGGCAATCTGTGAAACTTAATTCGACAATGTCGTAACGATCTCACGAGAAATTCTGGTCTTTAGTATCTCCCTAATTTATAATCTTCAACCTGTTGAATAATGTTCAAATTACTCAAATTAACACCGTTTCGTATAAATTAGAGTATATTGGAAACGAAAGTTTTACGCGTTTGGAACATTCTAATTATTTCATCATAAATTTACACATACTTTTTTTAATCATGATTTTTTTTATCTATTATATTATATGAGCTGTATATTAGTGTAATAAAAAAAAATCCATTATTTTTTATGAAATTGAATGAAAAAATAATGGATTTCTTTTTACTACCTAATATATTATATATTTTTACAGTGCGGGGAAAATTGATATTAAATTTAATACATTTCACATGGTTTAAACGATACATTCAAATTTTCGTATTGATTTAAAACAGGAATGTAAAGTAACACAAATATTATGTAAAAAGTTATCACAAAAATGTTACACTAACATAACTTCATATTTCTTTATTAAAATTAACATTTATGTACATTAAATTAACATGCTACACAATAAATATAACATTTAAAATATAATAAATTAACGCATTTTATTCAAATTAGCTTAGAATTTATGTTTTAAAAAGCATTATTTTTATATTATTTGTTCGTTTATTCATAAATCGTGTCATTATAATATCATGAAATATTATATTAATTTAACATAAAATATTGAAATAACACAATTACGTTATGTTAAATTAATATTTGGATATATTAAAAATTCAACACAAAATTTTAATAAAGACTTTTTTGAGTGCATCATTTCTATAACACAAATGCAAAATGTTCCTTACTGTATACAATCGAAGATAAAAAAATGTATAAAATAAATTTAAACAAACGCGATGCTTTCCAAATTAGCCCAACAGATCCGAAAAGTCGACCATCTCATGATGTCGGAATAACTGATGGACAATGACCTGTTCACGGTCAAGGTGAAAATCATGTCGTCCCTGATTAGTCTGGTATGTGTCGATCATATAAACAAGCCCTCTTCCGCTACGTGATTCGAAATCAATCGATCAAATCGTTCTTTTGATCTACGATCATCGATCTGACCTGATTTATTCTTGCATATCGGTTACATACGAAACGATCCGAATTTCTTTTTCACTGCATTTTTATACATCGTATGAAACAATTCAGTTCACGTTGAACACGAACACGTCATCGTATTATTGTGTTTATTTATAAAATTAAATCTTCCAATGCAAACGACATGATGTAAAATTAATATTTTCTCGTATAATTTTAAAGATCTAAAATATAGGAACATGCGCCAATGTGAAAATAATGCGTATACAAAAAAATTACAATTTTATTGTGTTGTTGCATAAAAATAATGAACAAAAATCTATTATACGATAAATCAATAAAAATGATAGCTTTCAACAGGATTGTTTGACGTTCTCTCATTCGATACACATTGCAAAACGTATAGTGATGTAATTGTTACGAAATAAAGTCGCGGAATGCACAAGTCGCTACGTGCGAAATCTATTTTGTAGCTAGGCACAACCGTGTACAAGTATGCAATTACACGTAATACATAATGATCGAAGGCGAAAACACAAAGTCTGCGACGCGGTGCGGCGCGATTTCTCCTGAGAAGTTTTCCTGTCGACGGAGAATCCCGCTTTGTTCGCTTTAACAACGGCATGGCAGCGCGACGAGGATGCTATCGGTTTATTTCTATGAGAGAAATAAAAAAAAAACCACCATAAAAAAACGCCGATCGAAAGGTAAAAACGACGACAGCAGCCACAAGGGCGTGACAGAAAAACGGGGGAAACGTCGCTGAATTCCTGATGCACCTAAGTAGGCGCGCATAATTATGCGCATCTCGTATTTCGAAATGCTTCTCTCCTTGCCGTTATGCTGTGCGGCTCGCCTTATCCAGACTTTCCCATCGAAGACACCGACGCTTTCTGATGAGGAAAAAAAGCGAAGGCGAAGTAATCGGGTCATCTATCCGCGAAGGGTCAAAACTATTAGTAATAAAACTATTAGAAAAAATTTTTCCAATGAATCCTCATAAGATTGAACGATAATTCTTCCTGTGTTTTTTAATTAAATATATCATATATACACATATATAGTATATAGTATGCACATAAATATAATAATAAACAAACATTTGATACCCGAGACATTAATGTGTCTCTGATAACACCTGTATGAAAAGAATGATTTTGCGCTGAAGTATATATCTGAAATTTAACTAAAGATTTGAAAATAATTTTATTAAATCATTCAAATAATTAATAATAATAATAATAATAATAATACTAATTTTATTAAGTGCAGCAGTTTATAGAATACTATCTAATAATAATAACAATATTATTATAATGATATAATATTGGAGATATCCAGTTGCGCAGACAAGAGGAGCAGTTAAGTGATTGACTTAACCCCTTCAGATTTGATTTTATTTGAACTAACTTATAAAATAAATTCATGCGTACTTTAATAAGTAACTCATACGAAACAATTAATTCTTTTTTTCAAAATTGTAATTATTTTTCCAACATATATTAAGATATTAATTAATACATTATTATTATCAGATCTCAAATAACATCGTAGAATTAAATAATTTCAAAGAATAATGTTTTCAAATTAGATGTACATTGTACAATATACGAAAGTCTTGAAGGAGTTAAAGCCATTCCTGAGCGTACATATACGTAAATTATTGAAAATAAATGTATATAATAAAAAACAAATGCATTAACATACAGTAATTAAAGTTATAAATAGATAAAAAAAATATAAAAAATTAATCAGAAAATAACGTAACATAATATAATAATTATGTAGAATATACGTACATGGTATCCATGAAGAGTAATCATTAAATATGAAAATACTTAATTACAAAGCATGCAATTCAATTAAAATACAAAACAATATAAAAACGAGTTATATCTAAATGAAATATAGAAAACTGAGGCAGAAAACAAGCGGATGGGACAGCATTAAAAAATTACGTAAAAAACTCAAGTATAAGTTGTAAACAATTTTTTACATTTTGGCAACCAGCGTCCTATATAATTATTTTGACAATTCAATAAAATTATTTTTAGATCTAAATTTAATTTACAAATACACACACACACATACACACACACACATACACACACACACACACACACACACACACACACACACACACACACACACACACACACACGACACACACACACACACACACACACACACACACACACACGACACGCGACCGACACACACACACACACACACACACACACACACTACACACACACACACACACACGACACGTACTAC
>NW_012130088.1:1374536-1380713 GCF_000143395.1 Atta cephalotes
AGTATATGAGTCTCTTAATTAATTATTAATAATAAATACTTAATTAATTATTGTATATAAGAAGATATATATATATATATATATATACATATACAGTTGGATTATTTTTCGTTCGAATAGACAACTTAATGGCAAAATCATTGCACAGGAATGAAAGCGGTTTACCTTGTAAAATCTTCCGCCTCGCTTCTCGATCGACGAAAAAGCTATTAAATTACATTAATATGTAAAATATATGTAATATATTTTTTGTCAGAGGAAAAAAGAGAGGATTAGTATATTATATAAAGTTTCCTCTTCCTCCCACTTTCTTTCGTAACGAAGAAATCTAAAATTTTGGAAAGAGAAAATTTTTTGTCGCAAGAGGATGATCCATTGGATCATATGATCAATGGGTCATAAAAATTTGTTTTCGAGAATAATTTTAGAAAAAAGAAATAAATTAGGTAGTAATTTTATCAAAAAATAAATGAGAAAAAACATCGGGAATAGTACATTTTTATACATATGCAAGATGTTAGGTGAAAAAGATTTCACCTAGAGAATAAAAAATTCTTTCCCAAAATAGTCTATTCAAGTGTGTCATTGATAATGTATATAGATGATCTTAATATATTGATCTTAATATAAACAGAAAGTGCATTATGGAAACAGTTCAACGACGAAATGAATTATTGGTCGCTTCCGCGTAAAATCTTATTCGAGCCAACAGCGGAATTTATTCTCTCATCGGTGTCCTATTAAATAGAAAAGTTTATGCGAAGATTAACTCTCGTGGCATGTCACACCGATAATTGCTAACCTGGAGCTAATATCACTAATTCGCGAGGGAATTAATTAAGAAGATGGTATTAAGAAGAATTGCATCTACATGGTGTCTTGAATCATGTAACTGTTTCCTCTTTTGACAATGAAATGTTAAAACTTTTAGTTCTCTTTAAAGAAAAAAATATTGCTTATTATTTGCAATATTTCTTTAAACCACGTCAGGTATCTTAATAGTAATGAAATTTTAATTAAGGTTATGGAAGATTATGGAACACCGCGTATACACGAGAAATAATCCACCGGGGATTATTTCTTTTCCGACGCCGTAAACTTTCAGAAAGAGAATCGCGAGAGAGAAATTCTGTTTGGAAAGGTACGTCGGCCGATCTGTTCCGTAGGTGAGAAGGAAGGTGGTTCACCTTGCACAAACAGCCTTCCGTTATTTACCGTAATTCGCTCCACGGCCAGTGGCGCTATCGATTCCCTTCGGTGGATAGAACTTCGGCGATGATAGAATGTACCGACACATGACTTTTTTCGAATTGCTAGTCGAATTTGTCATACGCTGAGAATTTATTCTTTTTCATTTTTCCATCATTCACGCGAAGGACATAACCGTATTTGGTTTAGTAAGCATGCACTACGCGCTATTCTGCCAACCGCTGCATTGCGATGATGAAGTTCTAATGAATCGAGGCTTACATTACCATTCAGAGAAACAATTATGATAAATTTTGATCGATGACAATAAATATAATTAAATAAAAAAATCCTATATTTGATTAAAATGGATCTTAGTGCTTAAATATTTCTGTACAAATTTATATATTTGTGAGAGCAAAAAGTATTCGTACAAGGAAATTTTATATAAAAAAAAGTCTTATTTGTAAAAAAAAACATAAACATTAATTAGCAATTTTATACAATGAATATATTCGGTTCTAACATAAACAAACGAGCTTCGCATGTATTGAATACTAGTATATGAATACTTTTTGAGCATTCAAACAATAGAAGTTTCGTTTATTTTTCAGACGATATATTTTCTATAATTAATATATATCTTTTTGGTATATATAATTTTAAGAAATATATAATCTATTTTATTTTTTATAAATAAATTATTAATTACCCAGCAAGAAATGATCGTCAATTAAACGTCGACATCAAATTGATGTTGAAATCATCGTAACGATATTGATATTGATTTGACATCAATTTGATGACTCATTTCTTGCTGAATTATATTACTTTTTAAAAATAAAGTTTTTTTTTTAAAAATATTTTCTACGAATACTTTTTGCACTCACTGTACATACCTGATTCTACAAATTGTGCGCTAAAATTTTTTTTGGTTTTAAAACACTATCATGATCACAATTAGGAAAGTAATATTACTTATTAAATTAACAAACTTGTATCCAGTTAAATTTTTAGATATTTTAACAAAATCGTTTTTTCCATGTATGCTTCACTTTAGATTTTCATGAAAAATAATAAATAATAATCAAAAAGTAATAATTAATAAAGTGTCTAATTAATTAGTATACATAATTAGATTATTACACGAAAAGAATGCTTTTGCTGAAAAAAATTTAACTAGATACAAATTTGCAATAATTTTTTTAGACCATAAAAATAATTCTATAAAAAGCTTAAACATTGACGACAATACTATAAAAAATTTAACATTCTAATAATCGATTTTGGAGTCCTTATATAATTATTTTGATGATTCAATAAAATTCTTTTTAAATCTGTCTAGTTAAATTTTTAGATTGAGCAAAACTTCAGCAAAACCGTTCTTTCTGTATATAGTTGATGTCAATTTTGTCTGGCGTTTTGTTTCGTATTGCTTCTTTATGCAACTCACGTGTCAACTGAACGTTTATTATGCACCAAGTCATTTCGAGACAAAGAAGAATAGCATTTAAGGACTTTGCTATGTGGAAGGTTAAGTGGAGTTTTCGAAAATATATATTGTCGCCGGCCATTATCGTTTGCTGCACAAGCAATATATATTAACTGCAGCCCTTGGAACGTGTGTTGTATGTACTTTTTTGCGGCAAAAAGAAGTTAAAAGAAGAGTCACTAGGAGAAACAGTTGTACGATTTAAAGAAAGTTCATATGGCGACCCAAATTTTATGATCTACCTTTCTAAATTGACCTCTAGATTATATTGCCAATGTGTCGACAGGATCGGCTTAAGCAATTACATCCTTACACATCTTCAGTTTGAGAATAAGATGAATTCCTGACATATCGGATTTTACATCAAACGAAAAACAAGAGAGAAAAAATATTCAGAATATTAATAGAATGACTAAAGGTTCTAAGCTTTAATTTCGACCTTGTCCTGCGCGATATTTTCCCTTGTGCGATAAATTCATGAAAACAATTCTCAGTAAGTCTGAAGAAAAAAAGTTAATCCTGTATTTATCTCATAATTCTTTCTTTCTTTATATTATTTTGTATCACTATTACAACATATTACAACGTATTTTTAATATAAAAATAAATCTTTGTAAATTAAGGATTCATTTCTCTTTTCTTTTATTCTCTATACTTGTATGTTTTAAAAGAAATAAAAATAATTTAAAGCTGCACGTAAAAAATGAAGTAAAAATAAAAATTATAAATTTATTTATTATTTATTTATTATTTATTATAAATTTTATTAACATAATTATTTATTTTAAATTAAAGATTTCTTTACTCTAATAAATAATAATAATTTTAAAATAATAATAATTTTAATCTAAATTTTTAAGCTTAAATATTAATTAAAATGCTAAATATTAATTATAATTATTAATTATAAATGCTTAAAATTTATTATAAATGAACCATAATTTTTACGCAAGGAATAAACGATTAATTTTCACATAACTGCGTGCAAAAATATTTCGTACTAATATATTGCATTTGTTTTTTATTATGCCATCAATTCAATGCTGGAAAATCATATTTCATGGAAAATAACCCGTAATCGTATATCTTCAACGTCGTTTGTGTAAATGCGTCACGATCATACTCACAGATCGTTTATCTACGAGGAAGCTATCGATTAACACGATCAAACAGTCATCATAGATCGCGATCTGCTTGACATTCCGGAAATCTATGGATCGCTTCACGTTATTCCTGCACATTTTTCCATGAGATCCACGTAATTTTATTATCGCTTATTACGTCTCGCTCGGCGACGTGCAACGATATGCGACGTCCGCATTTATTGTTAGATTACGCCTAAGATTGTTCGTTTTCTTCACTATTGTGAAGATATACTGTAGAACCTTGATTATCCTTAATCGGCCCTAAATAATCGCGAAAGTCGAATAATAAAAGTTATATTTTATTATTTTTTAATATATATCTTATTTATATAAAAAAATTTATATTATTTTATTTTTTATTATATAATTATATTTTTTTAACTTATTTTAATTATATCCTCAATGGAAAAAAACAATTTTGCCGAAATATTTAAAAATTTAACTAAGATTACAGATTTGAAAATAATTTTATTGAAACATCAAAATAATTATGTAGAAATCTTAAGCATAATGAGTAATACTACAAAAAGTTGTGACATTCTAGCAGCCAGTTTGAATGTCCTAATCAATTTAATGATTCAACAAAATTATTTTCAGATCTATATCTAGCAAAACTTTTAGACACTTTAGCAAAACTGATCTTTCCATATAATTGTTTATTTGTAACTTTGTATGTGACTGTTCTTTCGATGTTTCAACTACATTTCTTCTTGAAATTTTAATAAAATGAAACAATTTTTTGATATATTGTGAAACAGATACAGCGTGTACATAAAAGCGTTGCACATGCAAAACTGATTGAACTGACTGAAATAAAGCACTAACGAAAATAATCTGAGGATCGGATAATACAAATCTGATTAATTCTGATTCCACTACCTACATTGATTAGAACCGATTTTGATATGCAAGCTGCAACAAATTAACTCATGACTTCACTTGATAAGATAATCAACTCTTCACTCATTAAAGATTGTATATTTTCTGAGAATGCTGACTGCACCTAGGTAGCTTGAAATCGTTTTATGGTGACCGAAATGGGTGACCACCTTGTCACGCTTTCGTGAAGAAGACTGATGCTTCTCTTTGAATTGCGACGTTAGAAATCGTCGGTGAAATTTAATTGTTTGCCAGAGATATAAATCACATGGGAAAATGGAGCAAGTTACTCTATTATTTCTTTTCGGCCAATTTGTACATTGTTTCATGAGAACTTGACTAATTACGTTATTGTACATATCTTTATTTAATCAAATATCCATTTAATCAAAATTTCCAGCATATTCTTCTAGGTAAAGAAAGAACTGATAAATTCTGAACATTTTTTTATTTAAGAAATATACTAATTAAAATTTATCCACTTCGTCTCCAAGAGAGTCACGTTTTTATATCGATATGAGAGTATAGGTATTTTCCACGTTATCATGGACATCTCATAAATTATCGTCTAAGGACGGACCTTTTTAATGCTCAATCTTTAATTTTTATAAACCTTGTGCAAGTTATCCTCGCATGGCCGCTCGATGGCCAATCCTCATTGGTTTTCGAGGAATTCCTGATTTTGTAATTCTCGGGACGACCTTGCCTTTTGTTACTTTCACCAGTTCGTCCGCAGGATCGGACAAGTTGATACACGGTGCCCTGGATGAAGGAAAGTAGAGCGAAAATGAAAGAAAGAGAAAGACAGAAAAAAAGAGAGAAAAAGAGAAGCAAAAACAGAATGCAGCTGCAGCCATATGCAAACTTCCATTTATATACCAATAAAATTGTGCACACGCATGTATGCGTACACATACGTGCAGACGTTCGTGCTATGGTAGTAGGGAGCGGTTGACCTTGCCCCTGAAGAGGTGCGGTGCGATGCGCAGAAGGTGGAGTGTGGTCAGGGTGTCTCTAGGACGAACGATCGATCCACGAAATTCATAGCTCTTCACCGATAAATCCGAATCATTGACGATTTCTTGAATAAGCATAGGTTATGACCTCATGCCATTTTGAGCGACGAGAAAACTTTAATACTAGAATCGTCGATAATACCTTATTGTAGAATTGTCAAAGATATCAATTTGATAATTTCTTATCCTTGTTTTCGATTAATGAAAATTTATTTTTATATTATTTATATCATTAGAATTATTTGTGTTTTATATATATATATATATATATATATATATATATACATATATATATATATATATATATATATATGTATATATATATATATATATATATATATATATATATATATATATTAATTATTATTATTACTTATTATTATTACTACTACGTACTTACGACTACTATACTACCGTTAGTAAAAAGGTAAAAGTTAAGTTAGTTAAGTAATAAACT
>NW_012130088.1:1380733-1395255 GCF_000143395.1 Atta cephalotes
TTTAAATATTTATATTTTCAATATTTTTCACACCTATTCGAGCAATGCCCTGTATGGAAAAAAAAGATTTGTTGAAACAATTAAAAACTTCACTTATTCAGCAAATCTACTATCGTAATGTACAACATGTTTTTATGTAAAGTAACAAAATTATATAAAATCAGCGGTTATGAGTAATCATATTTGTTGTAATAGCACAACAAATTCATTAATAAATTAGAATATTTCGTAGAAAATTATTTTTGCACAATAAAGATAATTTTTTACGAAAATCAATCTAATATATAGATCAAAATTTCTAAAAAAACATGCTAACTAACAGTGTAAAATGGCATATAGTTTTACTATTAATGAAGAAAAATTGTTGCATTAGCAATTTTAATTATAATAAATTATTATAACAAAGAATTAGCTGAATTAGCATATTGATAATTACTGCAAACATAACTTCTTTGTTAAATCATCAAATCTTTATGTTTATAGATGTTGAACTCGCACAGCAAACTATATATAACTTTGCTGAATTACTCAATCTACTTTTTTTTGTGTGAGAACTTAGAATATTTTTAGGACATAGTATCTTCTGAATGTCTTTAGGACAAGAGACCTTGGAGACCTGTATACTACATGGGTCTGTATATTTAATATAAAGAAGAAAAAAAAATTGAAATTATTAGCAGAGCCAAAAGGTGCACGAAAAAAAAAGATTTGTTAAAATAACTAAAAACCTCATTGATTCAGCGAATCTACAGTCATAATATATGAATAATTAATTATCTATACGTTAAAATCAGAAAATTGTATAGCTGAATAAAATTAGCGATTAAGATATAATCATATTTGTTGTAACAACATACAAAATTTGTTAATACGGCAAAAATAACTTTCTATGAAATATACACGGAAAAAAAACAGCTAAAAACTTTACTAATTCAGCAAATCTACAGTCGTAACATATAGACAGTCAATTTTCTATGTTAAAATAGCAAAGTTAACAGCTGAATAACATTAGCGATTTGTTAAATCATCAAATCTTTTTAGCTATCGATGTTGAATTCGCGTAGCAAATTATATAATAGGTTTGCTGTACCATCCAATTAATTTTTTTCCGTATAATAATTTTCCACTAAAATCAATCCAATATATGTATAAATGAAAATTTTTAACAAACATGTTAACGCTAAAATAGCGCATACTTTTGCTACTGAAGAAAACTTGTTCCATTTGCAATTTTAATTGCAGCAAAGAATTAACTTAATTAACATGATTGCTTACAAACATAATTTCTTTGTTAAATCATTAAATCTTTTTATTTATAAATATTCGATTTGCACGACAAGCTATAACTTGTTGAATTATCTAATATATTTTTTTCTTTATGAGAACGTCTCTCGGAATAATATCCTCTGAATGTCTTTATTTTAAGACGACTCTTGAAAATCTATGCTATATAGCAGATCTGTATTGTATATTTAATATGAAAAAAAATAAATTGAAATTATTAACAGTCAAATTTGCGATTCTAATCTCAAAGAATATTATGTTACGGCAAAAAGTGATAAGAGAATGAAACGTGAGAAGAAGTACATCAATTTTCAGAAAATCTCGCTTTCGCCTTGGCTACTTTGCATCTAAATTGTCATTAGATTAGATTTTGCAACCTAATAGTCCAAGTGAGATAAATTCCTTACACGATGAGAAAATAGTTTGCGATTTTATTTTCGATAAACACGAGAAGCTTCATAATGCATCAGTTATTTTTGATGTGTCAGATTCTAACATGATGAAAAGAAAAGAAGAGAAAGAAGGAGAAAGAATAGGAACGTTGTTTGGACTGTCTCTGAAAGAGACACGTTGATCTTATCTATTATTTGTTTAGCTGACGTGGATTTCTGGAGATCCGTGAGCTCGAAAATCGTGTCCTCGTGCCTGGGAGTCTCGAAAGACAGGACGAATGGTTTACGTACTGCATGGCAGCTCGAGGGCACATAACACAATCTTGCGCGCTGAAAACTTTCACTGTCAAACGTTGTACGTCATGTAATCCGAAGTCAGTGATGCAGCGGGGATGGCAGATGAGGAGGAGGATTTCGTATTATCCGCGCGATCTCGAAGAGAATTCGTCGTCGGGACCAATCCTATATTCTCGTATGTGCGTAAATATGAGAATGACCCCGCTTACGCGAATAATACGATGGTATCGCAACGACGCGGCAGAAAAATCCCATTATGAAGCTCGCTGTGCGGTATAGGTTTATAGTCGGTGATTTAACATTAGTACCTGTTTATACGATGTCTTACGTTTGACTTACTAATTGCATTAAGCATTCCCTAGACACTCAGCAGTATTGTACAATTATTGTATATAATATTATTGATGTCCCCTTTAAAACAAGTTGGAGGATCAATATAATTTTCAATTATTAATATTGTCATATTAAATATTATGTAAGAATATTGATTGTCTATCTAATATTGGGTCATTTTACATTTTCACGTGTCTTATCTCTTGAACGCTTAGATAAATAAATTAATCGAATATGTGCATTACATAGAATTGCAATTAAAAGATTTTCTACAAGAATCAAATAAGTACATTTTAAAAACGTCTGAGTTATGGCATCAAAGCATCATAGCATCAATTTGTAAACAATTTTATTCTGATAAAAATCAAGTAGAAAATGGAAAATACAATATAAGAATTTAACATTTGCAAAGGATGTTTTTGTTAACAACTTATAAAATTTTATAAATAAAAAGTGAAAAAGTATTGTTTTAAATAATTAATCATTGTCTTAATTATTACTTCAATTTAATTATTTAATTATTATTTAATTTTAATTATTTAATTTATTTATTAATTATTTAATTATTTAATTTATTATTAATTTAACTATTAAGGTATTTTAAATATTATTTCTTTCTTCACCTTTATCATTATTAATATTATGAAAGAAGATAAATGTAAAATATTATGAGATAAATATATATAGCAATATAAAAAATTTCTGCAAGAATCAAACAAATTTAAAGATTTTTTAATTTTTCTAAAAGTCTCCAAAATAATAATTAAAACTTAAAATTTTGTTCTTATGTTTATTATACGTATATCCGAAGAAAAATTATCATATTTATGATACAATAAACGGTTTGAAAATGAGTAATTTTTTTTCTAAAAATTTAACCTTTACACTTGTTTAGTGACAAAAATCCTTGAATTGTTTTTTTTTTACTTCAATCTTGCCAGCTATTTATATTTTTGATGTTAGATATGTTTATCATTAAACTTATGATTTTACTAAAAATAACTACAATCGTTATCAAATAATTGACTGATGATTTTTATTAACATTGCATTCAATACGCGATACTTGACTATTTAGTTCTTCAGGCAAAAAGACAAGAAGACAATCCGCTGCAATCATAATCCACTTTGTCCGTGATTCATCGAATAATACGAACGTAAATTCATGATTAAAAAAAATCGCACAATGCTTCTGTGCTTTATTCAATCCGGGCGATTATGCATCGCCTTCTGACGAGTCCCTCTCTCGTAAGATTCTCTTGCGGATAATAAGAAGTGTCGTAATAAACGTAGGTATCCCGTTATATCTTCGATACATTCAGTGACATTAAAAAAAAAAGCGAGAGAAGAACTCATCGAGTGGGGAAGATGTGATGGTCGGGGAGTTGAAAGTTGAAAGCGACAGTGGAAGATGCCGAGGTTCTCTCATGCCATTCTTGAATTCAATTTCGTTTTCATCTGCGAGAGTCAATAAAAAAAGATATTCCTTCATCTTGATACTTTACATAGAGATATCTATTATATCTGGCAGCGATCTACGAGCATAACGTCGATAAATTCTTTCGTTGATATAAATGTACGTATACCAATAAAAAAATAATTAGATACACGCGTCCCTCGAAATATAAATAGGTTATTAAGAGACTACTTCAATTATTTTTTCCTCTATCTAGAGATTGCGATGTGAAACAGAGATATCAAACGTGAACCCATTAACGAACTACGGCAGTCACATAACCTCGGGTCGCAAACGGCACGCTCTCATGCCTTTCACTACGAAAATTCTTCCGATATCGCGTCCCAATCGCCATTAAAACGTACATGGAAATGAAAGAACCCGCGAAGCGAACCGATAACAAGGACGGCGCCGCTCGATCAATCGTGAGAAATTTGCACTCTCGTGACACTGACGAGACGGTCTCGAGGTCGCGTAATGCACTTCGTCGTAGTACCAATGATCGCTTAATCGATCTTCCGGTCGCGTCCTTGCTTGTCTGAAAAGGAGTCTTGGGGTAACCGGAAGAATTGCTAACGAAATGAAATCGACGAAACTGCTTTCACTATTGTAATATTGCCAATGCTCATCTGTCATTTTAACCGATCACGTGCCATCCATTAGTCCGTGATTCTGTTTTCTGAAGATTCGCATACTGCAACGTCTCCTTCTGGAGAAAAGCGAACGGAATGTGCGTAGGTAACGCAATGAGGTGTGGCAAGTACGATATGCAACTTATTCAAAGATTTCAAACTGTACTGAGAGAAAAATATTTTTAGTATTCATGACTATAATTGCATGGTAAAATAAATAGATACTCGAAAAAGCGCTTATATTGAAATATCTAAAAATTTAGCTACATAAAGACCTGAAAACAATTTTATTGGATGCTTTATTGGCTGCTTTATTGGATGCCATCTAAGTAATTATATTGAATACTTAAACTGGTTGCGAAAATTTTTTTGCAGCATTAACATTATGCTTAAGCATCCTCAATATGTATTATATATCATAATTATTATGATGGTTCAATATAATTATTAGATATAATTATTAGATATCAAATTTTTATGCAATTTCATGTTTTTAGAAAGCAGATTGGAAAGTAACATAAAAATAGAAATTTGCTTCATTAAAAAAGTATTTTAAAAATGCATATTTATTTGTGCATATTGTACAAATTTATATATTTTGTGCGAGTCTGTAAAAAAATATCTGTATAAAAAATTCAATGTCTAATAATTATTTTCAAATCTTTTTAGCTAAATAATTTTTAGATACTCTAACAAAACTGTATAGAAACTTCATTTTTATGTTACTGCTATAATATATATGTATACTTATAATTCCATATACTAAAAAGAGAATATATGATTTTTCCTAAAGACAATTATAAAATTATATTAAATTATGTTAAATGAACTCTTAACTATAATTATCTTATCGTGTAATCATAACTTACAAATACCAAACACTTTTCTCTCAATGCGCAATGTATCGATATATTCAGCGTCAAACACTAGCGCGAAATGAGGTCTGGGTTCTATACTTCATCTTTCATTTCACTAGAATTTTAATAAGATAATAAATAAAGTAGATAATTAAGTCAATTGAACACACGATAATGTAACTGAAGGAATTATATAAGAAAAAAGTTGAAAGGGAGTGGGTTAACGAGGTCGCATGGCAGCTAAACTTGTTCGGTATTTTCGAACAGCGGGTTCTAATATCGCGGGTGAAAACGCCAGTCGGCTTGCCTTTGCCTCGAAATCTGCATAATCACTTTCCATCGATTAGATTTTCCCTTGCCATAGGCGGATCTTACCGCCGGGATTTTCCACCAATTGAATTGGTCTCATGCTGCGAGTGTTTCCACTTGGCAATTTGTCCCTCCTTACGCAGACAGCGGTTTCACACAATTATACCTGTTATTTGGCCCGAATAATCGATCCCGGCGATTCGATGAAATCGAAGTGGGAAGAGAATTTCGCTCGTTCATGCGGAACGCTCGTGTAACGCCAGTAGCGGAATACGGTTTATTATTACGCTCTTTACCTGTCTTACGTCGATAACATTACATTAATATCGAGGCAATGCACCGGAATACGTCGAACCGAGCGAAAAACGTCGCTAGTACAATAATATAATAAATTTACGTCGCTGTTTTATAAATCGCCTTTTTACCGCCGATTTGTACACAGGTTCACACCACTTGGATTATCTGGTCATTTTTATCAATTATATTGATATATTAAATGCAATTAACAACAGCCTTCGATAGCTCAGTTGGTAGAGCGGTGGACTGTAGTTATTGAATGCAAAATGAGACATAGGTCGCTGGTTCAAATCCGGCTCGAAGGAAATCTTTTAGCCTTTATAATATTCTTTTAAATAATTAAGCATTCTGAAGAAACAAGTACCACAAGCCTTCGATAGCTCAGTTGGTAGAGCGGTGGACTGTAGTTGTTTAATTATTCAAAAAGAGACATCCATAGGTCGCTGGTTCAAATCCGGCTCGAAGGAATTCTTTTAGCTTCTATATAATAATTCTTTTAAATAATTAGGCGTTCTGAAGAAATGGACTGCAAGCCTTCGATAGCTCAGTTGATAGAGCGGTGGATTGTAGTTATTGAATGCAAAATGAGACATCCATAGGTTGCTGGTTCAAATCCGGCTCGAAGGAATTCTTTTAGCTCCGATATAATAATTCTTTTAAATAATTAAACATTCTGAAGAAATGGACTGCAAGCCTTCGATAGCTCAGTTGGTAGAGCGGTGGACTGTAGTTATTTATTGTTTATGTAAAAAAAGACATCCATAGGTCGCTGGTTCAAATCCGGCTCGAAGGAATTTTTTTTATAATTTGTTGCAAATTTTAAAAATAACAAATAGAAATTAAAATTAAATTTCTAATTGCATTATTTGTTTGAAAAAAAATTATTTTTGTTAGAAATATATCTTGCTTTTTTATCTCTATCTTTGTTTTCACTTTAATTATTTTTAAATGCACAATTTTTGTCACGGAAATTATTTCGCTTAAATAAAATAAGTATTTTTAATAGCTTCATTGATGGAGTGATAAAATATTTTTTTAAATATAATTTTCAAAGATTGCAATTAAATTGAAGCATAAAAATTCTTTGCGAAATTTTATTAATTTTTTATCCCATTCCAGATATAGACTACATTGATAAGAGAAAAAATATTTATACAAGTATATACAAGTATCAGTATATATTTATAATTATAATTGCCTAGTAAAATAATTACAATTAGAAGCTTCATTTTCAGTTATTATTGCTATAATATTAATAATTATAACTATTATAAATATTTATAGTTCTATATCAAAAAAGTATATGATTGGTCGAAAATATAATTTACAATTGTTTTTGATGTCAAGTATATATATTATATTTTTATTATATTTTTTATATATAGAACTATGAATATAATTATTATTACATTATAGTAGTAATAATTACATTGAAGCCATAATTTTGCCATACAATTACAATCACAAACATTTTTCTTTCGATATTTTTCTGTATGATATCACATTTTTATTTATAGAAGTGATATGACAGAATGTTTTAAAAATAAATAATCAAACTTTAACAGTATATTCTGTAATATTATAAATTTAAAAAAATCTTATATAAATCTTGAAAATGTTTTTAAAATGTTTTTAAATATTTATAGTGGGTACAATATATTTATAAAATTTGGCTATATAATATATTTATGAAATTTCGAAGACACCCTGTATATATGTTTATACATTCTTCAACAGCTTAATTAATAGAGTAGAAGACTGCTCATATTTAAATATAGCAATCCAAATAAATGATTTAAATCCGACTCCGAGGGAGTTTTTTTGCTACCTTTCTTCCAAGAACCTTCTTTTAAAAATATTTAATATCCTATGCATCCTTGACGAGAACTTAACAGATTATTATTCATTCTTAAATGTAGCTTCTATATCTTCAATAGCTTCATAGAGCGGAAAATTGTAATTGATTATTTTCTTAAGTTTCGTAAGTTGCTAGTAAATTCGGATAATAGTTCCTTTCTTGTATTATGTTGTCATTTATTTCAGTATATATAATATAATAAGTAAATATTTTATTTTAAAAGGTATATATCATCATTTAAAAAGATCTGATTTATTTAAGTAACCTTCAGCACAAGCCTTCGATAGCTCAGTTGGTAGAGCGGTGGACTGTAGAGGTTTAGAGCTCCCTTCAGAAGAAATCCATAGGTCGCTGGTTCAAATCCGGCTCGAAGGAAACTTTTTTTTTATTATTAGGATAAATACATTTCTTCGTTAATCTTTGTTATATTTTTGCAACAATAATGGTAATCAAATGGCGATTGACTTTATCCATTTTATCGGAATTAATTATTTTTTATACAACAAAATATATATAAAATATATATAAATTTTTTTATATAATAATATATGGATTTTTTGAAGATATATTACATTCTATTCATGCTACCGTTTCTTCTTATATACCTATATAATTTTTCGTTTAAAATATTAGTCTCGTACTAATAAAAATAAAAAATTATAAGGGTAAAAAGAAGCTAATAAATTAAGCTAGTTATAGGTATTATAATTTAACCCTAATTGATATTTGCTCAGAAATTTCCTTAACTGATACACTAAGAAAAATATATGTATAATTATTTATTTTGTTAATATGTGATTCTTTCACAAAAATTTTTTTCTTACCTTTTCCACTTAGAAATTATGTTAGAATTATTCTAATTAAATTTTGATTAGAACAAAAATTATGTTTAATAACATTTTCTTATCTCTCTGTTTCATTACAAAATTGTGTTGTTCTAATCAAAATTTAGTTATTCAATCTTTTTTTGAGAAAAAAGATTATAAGTGTATTTTCTGTATATAATATTAACAACATTGATAATAATAATAAAAATTAAAATGTAATTATGAAGTTTATTCTAATATACACTTCACAAAGTTATCCAATTTATCTCGCAAAGCTCATACATGTACAGCAAAAATATCTGTTGTTGTCATTAAGAGGTTTATGTTATTTTTAATTCATCCGTCGCGATATAGTCGGCTGATGAAATTGAGCATTGCGAGAAAATCTTCGGACCTTGTCTCCGATATCGACAAAGAGAATTTCAATTAACAGCATGGAAATAAGTCGGTACGATGTTTATCTGCATGCGTGTCTGACTGAAGAAAACAAGCCGCGGTAAACAAGTTAGACGAATATCTGCGAATATCTGGCCGCGTCTCTTGCCTTCTGTCACCTACTGACCTAGTAGGAGTCAATTTCACCAGAGCCACACCATTTCTTCAGCTCGGTATCGAGGCGAGCCAGGCGCCGCGCCGCGCTGCGCCACGTCGATCCGCCAACCGGAGAGCCGAAGTTATTAAATATTCCATTATCGGGATTCTTGCACTTGCAAGTGGCTTAACGGCCCGGTCCGCTTTGTTTTAACTCTATTCTGTAATAGCTAGCACACCGGAAGCGCGCCAGGTAGTGTGCGCTGCCTCCAAATTACATCCCCTATCTTTGTTTTCTCCGCCGGAGCGAATTATTATTAATAATGCAACGTACGTGACTTTGCATAGAGAACTTCGCAATTGCATGGTTACACTTATTGACACATAGACCGTTTCGAGTTGTTCAAATTATTCCATCTAGGGTATCTACAATTTAGAGCTTAATCCTCAAGTGAAAATATTTATAACAAATTTTTAGGTGCATTGGAATATGTGACATAATTTATTTTCACATGCATTAAAATTAGACCGATACATCCAGTTGAGTCATGTAATGTTGCATAAAAAGTGTTTAATTTTGGAGTAATCGAACATTTTTACATAATCATCAATAAATAAGTATGTCATATATACCAAAACGACAATATCGCTTCAAAACTAATACTGGTGCGATAAACTTGGGACTTAATAGCAGTCCATGCTCGAGCTCATGAAAGTTTTATCATATCCGATGAAGATAATCGATCCGGCGCGAACGCGATTAATACTCAGTGGCGCATCTGGAAGGCAAGCACGTGATTGTGGCATCTGGATGGCGCCGTTAGGCGTGTTTCGTCTTTAAACAGCAACGGCCTTGCCATGATTCTGCGAGACACGCAGCTTTCTCTACTTTCGCTTATGCGAGATTTTCAGGTTGCCGTTTAGCGCCGTTTGCGCGTGTTCTGAACAGCGCCGAGAAACATTGCATTCCATGAGAGAAGAGGAGAAAATTCGTCCTATTCGATGTGCAAGGGATCGACACAGCTTTCCCGAGATTCATTCATTAAATTATCCTTGTAAATCAGATTACATCCATTAAATTGTAGTATTCCGAGCAATTAGCGAGATGATTAATTTATGTAGAAAAAAATTTTTGGCTGCGATCAAAGTAGACAGTTCTAATTAAATGGTAATATTTATTTAATTAAGATTAATGTAATGTGGAATCCTTTAAAATTCTTTTGGTTATTTTATTATTTATAATAACCTTCAGATATAAGTACATATATTTTAATAGCTCTGTTATAAATGTTTTCTAGGAATTATTTCCACCAATTCCTGATATCTATAATAGATAAAAAGACTAATAAATAAATTCTACAAAACATACACTGATTGTGAGAGAAAAGCGTTTATTATTTATGACTATAATTGCCTGGTTGAATTATAAATTAAGTAAAATCCATTACTATGCTATAATGATAGTAATAATTATTATATTTATACTTCTAGATACCAAAATAATATATAGTTTATTTATAATATATAGTTATATATAGTTATATAATATATTTATAATATATAATTTATTTTTGTTACTAACTATAAGTATATACATATATTTTTTTTTAATATATAATTTTTTTATCTGCAATTTTAGTCACTAATATTAAACACTTTTCTCTCAGTGTACTTAAAGATACTGTCTTTAAAGATATCGTCTTTGTTGTTATGAAATCTATTAACATGCCTTGTGCGGGTAAATGGAATTTGATCGTAGGTGAACCTCCATTTGCATGTTGCAGAAAAATTATCTAACAAAGGTTTTACCGCAAGTAAAAGTGATGCATGTCGATTATGCGAGTAGGCATTTAAATAATGTGAAAATGAATAATGCGGCCACGTTTATAATTACCACAATACATACTGCAGAAGCATATATGAACATTTATTATAAAGTAAATATCCTAATGATTGAACTAATAAGATATGATCAATTCTATATTATTATTAATTATTAATTATTTTCTAAATCTGAATCAGTGGATAATCACTAATTACCCAGTAGCATACTTTGTACTGATAATCAGTGAAGTTCAACTAAAAAAGGAAGAATGTTTGAGCATTATATAATTATATAATTAAAATATCGATATTTGTACGTTAATTTCAATCTTCCAATACCATATTCATTGAATTTAAGCACTAAAACAAGATTAGTTAGATTATCATTAGATTATTAGATTATTAGATTTTATTATCACATAATAAAAATTAGCTAGGTTAGGTATCGCACATTTAACTCACTGATTACCAGTGGCATACTTGGCTGATATCAGTGATTATTCACTGATTCAGATTTAGAGAGTAGAATTGTATTACAAGTTAATATTCAATTAATATTCAACTTTGTATTAATGTAAAACTTTGTTTTGTCCATAATCAAAAAATACTATCACGTAAAAAAGAACACTTACATGATTGATATATTATACTATTAATTGTATCAGTAATTAAATTTCTAATAAAAAATAAGTTTTATAAATTTAATTTTTTACAAATTTATTTACAATCAAAAAATATAATACATATTTAGATAAATAGTATAATATTTTCAAAAGTTTGAAAACGTGTAAAAACATCCATACAGCAAAGATCATTATATATAGAAATATTGCAGCAACAATGTAACATTCCAATAATAATGTAACATTGCATGTTGCTGCAAGTTTCTGTGCTGTAAGATTATGTTTTATTCAAGATAATAAGAAAATAAGTAAAAATATGACTATCCTGCAAAATTTGAAAGGAATAATTTTTTTACAATAATTTTCAATTAAAATTATATATTTTTATTGCTTGTTCTGATACAAAATATTTAACTTCTCTTTAGATTGTCATTTTTGTTGTTACTGACAAATATGTTATTGATTCTTCAATCATTGGGCGCATTTAGTTATTAAGACATTAACTTTGCTCCCTAATTTTTCGTGCATAATAACAGGAAATTAAGTTAGTACGATATATGTACATGACCTCGTGTACAATCTCTCATTTACGATTGCTTGATAACGATTGAGGTACCTGTTGCTTGCGGAATAAAACTTCCATCAGCGACGGAATCCTCTCGATGTTGATTAAGCTTGTCTCGAAACGACTCTAAACAAAGACGAAAGAGAGGCTGCGTTGGAATGCAACCGTCGGCGGCCGGTTGGTATTTCACGCGAGGTTACTATTATTTTTTTCCTATTCCCGCGTTTGTCCTTTCTTTTTCCCCGATTCAACGATTCGTAGGTAGAGAATAATGGTGGGTTGGTGGTAGCAAATCGATATATTCTGTATAATTAACACAAATGTGTACGCTCAATATGTCTTGCTGTCATATAACAACATAATGTCATTAATCTGCTTTAATTAACTTACACTTAGTAAATATTAATAAGATAAAATATGAAGATACTGGCTTATAATTGTGCTTCATGCTTCAAGTCATTATAATGCGTGCGACACGCTCTTCACTTTTATACGATTTAATTCGAGTTTTGCGTGGAAGTTCGCGTGCAGTGTTGTTATAAATAATTACACATCCCAAATGAGAATGTGTAATTATTTGCCGCACCTAATTGCTGACAAAAAAACTCCAAACTCTCATCTACATTGCTGTAATTAATCAGCAACTTTTAATCATGAATAATAAAGATGTATAAGAATAATATCTGCAACATATCCTGGCGAGTAAAAGGATATGTTCTAAATTTTTAGGAAGATTATGTTTATAATGTTTATGAAAATATATCTGTTTAAGAATTTTGACGATTACATTATTTGGAAGTAATAAACCTGATTAATTCTCCATTTCATTTTACAGATACTTAGAAAACTATAATAGAAATGTTTGAGATTCTCTCTCTGCTGTCATTAAACATAATATTATTTGATATTTCACAATCATAAACATCTCATAAACAATTCCATGTTTAAATTTCCATTTCATAAATTATTCAATAAATTTGAAGCAAATGAAGCATCTACTTAATACTAGCAAGTTTCTTATTAACTTTCAATAAGTTATTTTTCAGATACGAAATATATAATATAATATAATATATATATAACGTTTATATAAGAATATATGTATTTTTTAACTGGAATATGTTTTTTAAATAAAAAAATTATGAAAAATGCAAATTTTTGTATATTGCTTGAAACATAATACAAAAAATTTCGTGATGCTTTAATCATTAAAAATTATTTCAATGAGAAGTAGATATGTTTTGAAAAAATTAAGATAAAATTAAGATAAAATTTTAAAAATTTTATCTAAATCTTTATTAAAGAAATTTTTATTAAAATTGTGTTGCTGAATATAAATATAAATATATTGATCTTATTGAACTATTGTACTTACTATAACATTTATTTTTATAAATAAATAAAACTTATTTCCAATCATTTTTTGTAGAAATTATACACCTGATACAGAATTTAATGATATATTTTAGAATACATTAAATTAGGTGATTTAAATATATTAGATAAATTGGTAAATCGATGGTTTCTCAATAACTGGGCTCATCCTTCGAAGCGCTTTCTTAGACTTTCGCTTTCAATTTTCTCGAGGATTGTAGCAGGATCAGATCGTCCTTAATTCGTCGCGTCATCGATGTCCATCGCACAGTAAATCGAATTCAGATCAAGGCCGCCACAGTCGAGACACGCAAGCGAGATTTTCAGAGCAATTACGAAACTGGAATGAGCCTCTCTATATGGCGCATAAATTGGAATAAACTCTCGTATCTCACAATGACGCGTCTCGCGATTACACGAGTTGTAAAGCTTATAATAATTCTTTGCCGGATCCAAATCGACCGACAAGAAAATGTGTAGAACGCATCCTTACAAAGGAAGTAGTTTTCAATTCAGTAATAGCAATTCGTTAATAAAATTTCCCTTCGACGCTCACACACGTTAATAGATATTTTTCCCACAACATATTGCGTAATTTTTTTATTAGCACATTAATTTCAAATAATTCGGAACGAGCGAACTTTAAAAGCTTGTCGCAGCGCGGATCTATATTAACGAAGTAATGAGAAAAATAATAAACGGATGAATTTCCGCGTACGTTTTCTCATATCTTAGGAATAAATTCCTCCCTTTCCTCCACTGAAATGACGGTCAAGTTTGCGAGGCCTAAGCGTGCCCCACTTTCTAACCCATTACCGAACGATCGTAATGGTTAACACGTCGCAAATGAATCAGGGAGAAAAGAAATAATGAAAACAGACCTGTTCATTTGTGATTTCTCAGAATCTTTTATTCAAAGGTTCGTCGAGAACGCTACGTTGGTAGTATCACTTAATTTTACAAATATACATACGCAATATTTAATTTTCATATATATATATATATATATATATATATACATATATATATATATATATATATATATATTATATCGACAAACCTTA
>NW_012130088.1:1395275-1404538 GCF_000143395.1 Atta cephalotes
CGTACGTCTACAGACATATATATATATATATATATATATATATTTATATCGGNACCCTTAAAAAATAAGGGCATACCTCAAATCGGGGAACAATTGCCGATCTTCGAGGATTATTGGGGACGGGAAAGGAGATTTAACGGGAAGAAAGCACGTGTTTACCGATAGATCGATATCGATCGTTGCTTTCATTGGGACATCGGAAATGCGATAAGAGCGAGGGGGGGTTATATTACATATGAAATCCCACTCGTGGATCGCCAAGCCACCGCCATCGAAGGATCCGTGATTTCTCCTCGTGAAATCGGGTGGGGCGCGATATTTTGCTTTTGCTTCTGCCGGTTTCGAGTGGAAATATGCGCAGCTCTCGTCATCGTCATCGTTATTGTCGTTTTTATGATCGGTCAACATGGTCGTCATTGTCGCCTCATGGACTTCGAGAATGTCGCCTTCGGGAGTCTATCACAAATTACTGACGCATAATGAACGTTAGCTTCAATTACTGATAACGAGGCACGCAAAAAAATATAGCGTTTTTCCTTTTACGTAGAGCGCTAATTTCGAGTGTAACCTGAAGACAAAGCTAAACGTCATTGCTAAAGAGACATCTATGAACACGAAGCGAATAAAGTTTCATTTTACTCCATTCATCTTCAGTCCATTAGACTCCCTATTATTTCAATTGAACAGAACTAATCATCACAGATACGTCGTTCTCAACGATAAAAACAGCGAAAAATATTGTCAACTAAGGGCGATCATCGAAGTCTAATGGACTAATGATGATCTTTCTCCTCGTCTCCTCCATGTGTCTCGTCGTCGTAATCACCATCGTTCTCGAAAGTCTCGAGAGAGTACTTGACGTTGGTCGATGACTTTCGGCGCCGTAATTGGATCGCGAAGACTTGCGATGTGCCTTTCGACCGACATTAGGTTGAGGTACAGGGAGGAAAGGATTGGCAAAACTAAGGAGAAAGAGAAGAAATTTGACTTAGACGAGAAGGAGAATCGCGCTCGGCAGTTTAAAAGAAGCCGTCACCAGTCGGATCATTCACCCAAGGATAATTGTTGGGACAGCGGACACAAGTCTGAAGGTTGATGGTCTCGCCGGGCACCTCTTTCGAGGTCAGTTTACAGGTATGGGGCACCCAGCACGCCGGTGGTCCCTCCACCGCACATTTCTCCCGCCAAGGCTCAAAGTTTTTCGACTCAGTAATGGTGCGCGGATTCTGAATCCATTGGATCACCTGAGTCATCGTTACAAAGTACACATCATTGTGGCTCTGCAGGATTTCATCAATCCAATATAAGAAGGCATCCAAGAATTCGGGATTGTTCTTCAACCAAGCGGCATGGAAATAGAGACCGAGAGGAGCACGATTCTGCTCGTAATGACGATCGAAATTATGATTGAGGAAATTATAGAATTGATCGCCGGTCAAGATGTTACTGCACGAGTCCACCATAGCACAGCCGGGCAGATACTCGTCGTTTTGTGGATCCTCACGCCGGTCCAGCTCATTCATCACCATCTCCCACACGGCATGCGATCTGCAAATATTCGTCATATTTAGAACAACTATCATTGTAAATGCGTTCAAGAATTCTTTATGGTCAGGATTGATATTCACCTAGTGGGACAGTGTTGAAGATTTCCGTGACAACGATGTGGCATTCTGAAGTACATGGTGTATGGCCACAGCGGAGGGTTGTTCAAGGCCGCAGTGATGGTAGAATCGTACAGGAAGGCTTGCTCCTCCATCATGGTGAACTGATTGTTACCGCCTACCCGCAGATACGGCGCCCTGACGCCGACCACGCTGTTATCCGTCAGATTTGCGAACTTCTCGGCGATGATCCTCATGCCAGCCATCTCCTTAGCCCACTCATCGACGGTAGCGTCCGACCAGAAGCGCTCGTCATCATTGTGCCTTGCCCCAAAGTTGTCATGTAAGCATTATGTAGTGACCATGTTCTGATTTTTAACAATTATGACTATGGTCATGAGTGACATGACATGACATGACATGACGTATCGTGAGAACAGGCGTACTCATGAACCTATCCTCCAATTTACGAACTCATGAACCTGCTTTCCTGGGACCTTGCGTAAGAACGGGTCTCTCCGTGGTAATTTCGCAAAGAAAATCAAATCGGGACGGAGTTTTCTAAATGGCATGTAAATGAGAGAAATGACAGTGTTATTAGAAGAAGTCAATTCTTACGAGATTGAATGGACGGCGATTTCATGACCTTTCCTATGCATCTCTTGGACCGCAGAATAGTTGGTGTACTTATGCGATACGAAGAAGGTTGCTTTGATGTCGCAGCCGTTTGGATTCTTGCGCTTGCCGTTGAAGATCTCTTTATAGAGGCCAATATTGTTGTTGTTAATAGCGTCGTCGAAAGTAATTGTGACCATCTGAGGAACATCCTTGGACGGAAGATCACCGGGTATCGTAGTACCATCCTCCGAGCAGAAGCAGTCAGGCAGGGTACACACAGAAGGATCGCATGGTGGAGCTCTATTGGGATCATTGTCCATATCTGGAACGCCGAAAAGATTGCAAATATTCTAAATTTAAATGTTTTTTTTATTTTTCACGATTAAATTACGATAAAGATTACTAATTTCCTTTAACGTCGACTTACCGCAAATGTTTTCATCAGAGCCGTCAGTGCAGTCCTTTTCTCCGTTACAGAAGAGACCCCTCTCAATACAGGCTCCGTCACCACACGCGAGCAAACCATCTTGACAGAGTGGTTCCTCAGTGTAAATCATAGGCTTGGCCTTCCTCTCTTTGTTCTTCAGCTTGCAGTTATTGACGGAATCCTTCCAGTCGCAGGTCTGCTTATCGATATCAAAGTACAAACCAGCTGGGCATCTTATTGCTTGCAGACCGGAACTCGTGCACTGAATAACGTCACGGCAATTGTCACCCTCGCCCGCGACCAATCTGAACCACTCGCCCGCATCCTTATCTTTACAAATCTCGTTCTCGAAGCTTTCTTCTTTTTTCTCTTCTTGCCGTTTAACTCGGATTGAGCCCTCTGAAAGAAAATAAAACAGTTTAATAAACATTTTGTATTATTTGTGATTAATTATTTGTAATAATTATTAAATTCTTTTAATTTAATAATACTTCAGATTTAACCGCATGTCATTACGTTACAATAATATAATATAATAGAATAAATTCGCGTATCTAAAAGAAAATAAATTGTATCATGTACTTGTAACTTATTTCTGCTTATTTTACAATTATTACAACAATTATTATAACTATTTATAAATTATTTATATTAATATTTTTACATTATTTTTTTATAAGATGTAATTTATTAAAATATTTATATATATATAATTTTTCTTTATATTAAAAAAGTAACATGGAAAAACGAGATAAGACTTGTCCAACAAGATTGTGAACTTGAGAATATTATGAATTGATATTTAAATCATCAAGTTTAAATCGTCAAGCTTTTTTTAAGGACATTATTCAGAATTTCTTTGAGATCAGAAAAAATGATCTGTCAAAACGTACTTGATCCCGTTAGTCCCCAGGGCTAGCGAAACAACTTTGCGGCTGAGCGACAAACAGGGAAAGTTGTGCCCCCACCCGCATCATTTTCAGAGGCTTGGGGCACGGCAGTGACGTCACCCATCCGGGACCGACCGGACCGAGAAGCTTTCACGCTCTAATCTCTTATGCAACCTGTCCCGATGATCGACTCGATTATATTAAATTATCCCTTTTATCATCACAAGCATTGCTTGTCTCCGGTTTAGAAAAATAGAGAATCAACTATGAAATCTCAGGGTGGAAAGTACAAGAATAGACTAAGAAAATGTCAAGCGCCAGATTGCAACGGCACTTTCGCCATCTTGAATGGCTCTGCACGATCTCACGTGTCCACCTGTGCGATACTCGAGATATTTCTCATTAAATTATTCTTCATATTAATCTTTGCAATTGATCAGCATTTTTTAGATATTTATTCATGATTTCTCCTTAAAAGATATGTATAAGCATGTCTTTCATAATTTAATTAATATATGATTTTAATTATTCAAGATTCTTATCAGCGCTTTGAAGAACGTACGTTCAATATCACCTACGATATCGCGAATCATTTCCGGTAAAGTCAGATTACGATTCTTATGTGCAATTCTAATGCGATGTATAAAGAAAATGAAGGCTAAATAAAACGGCTATTTGTAAGAAAATAATTACTGTATTTAACAGAAAAATTTGATCCAGATCATGAAATTCTCAAATCATTGTAAGAATCGTTTCTTATATAAGTTATGATTGATAACATTTGGAGAACTTTCATATGTTGTTTCATCGAAAATACATCGAATATATAAACAGAACTATTTACTTAGAACATATAAAATTATTTATGAGTTTAGAAAATTAATGAAAAGGCTGCAAGTAGTTTAATTATTTCCGCGGCGTTCTTTAGAATTCTTTGATGTAAAAGTGAGCAGCTGGCAAAATAATTCCGATTTCAATTAAATGAATCAACGTGTTCATAATCCTTTTCTAATTTCAACATTCTCCTTGCTCTAACTGGCAATACATATATGGTCCGTCTCTATCAATATCTAAGATCGATGCGGAAATATGATAACCGCATATACCGGTTGATGTAGAACGATATCGGCGACAACGAGAGAGTTGAACAGAAAAATCTGTTACTCACCGGCAAGGACGAAAGCTGCTATCAGGAGCAGCACCAACGAGGACCTCATGCTCCTCGGCAAAGAATACAACTTCCTCTTCTTGACCACGTCTTCGTCGTCGTCGTCTTACCACGAGCTGCTTCCAGGGTATCACCCACCACCCTCAATCACTCCCGTTCAACTGACGTTCGAAACGCTACTGTTCAGGAAGGGATAAAAGGGAACCGATCGGGGTGGGGTAGCAACGTAGCAACGTACCCGTTCACCACTTCCGGGACGAGGTAGGAGAATTAAATGCTCAAACAGGACTCCAGTTCTAGGATAAAGAGGATCCAGGCTAGAACTTGGCCACGAAATGCCTAACAGCGATCTTCTTCATGTAACGGCACACGAGTCGGACGAGGACGAATAATGCCTTCAAGGACGCGGACCTTGAAGGTGTAGGTACCACTCACGGACTGGCTGAGGCCCGCCACTGGTCGGGCCTTATATTGCCACCACCACAACGGTGTACGATCAGGTCCCCTCTTTCTCATCTTTGAGTATTACCACCGTGCAAATCTCCGTTGATCCAGGTACGTATGAAATCGTCGAGACACCTTGTTTTCTGAGACATTCCAAGTCATGATATACCGTCACGACGATTATGGATATGATTGGATCTGAATGGAGCAAATGCTATCGCATCTTTCCATGCAAATGCTGAACAATTATTGACTCGATAATCAGCAGTCTTCGACATTCAATGTGAATGTATTTTTTACCTTGAAAGCAACGTAACTTTATGATTAATATAATAATGTTTAAATGAAATGAGTTTCGAAAATAATTGAACATGTCATGAAGTGCAAAACTTATAATAGCGATGAGTTTTTCTATCACGCTGGATGCAGATTTAATCCTATAAAGCTATGTAAATTTAGATATATCTCCTTGAAGATATTTTGATCTGTGACGATCATTAATCGCACGATCGTACGTAGGAAGGGAAGAGTAATTGGTCAATAATTTCCCAGCAGTATGAAAGTACAAGGTACAGTAATTCATCGATGGGGTAGGCCAAGCATATAACCTCGACCTAGGAACTTAAAGAGACGTATCTGCATCTCTTGGCTCTAATGCTGTTTCATTATTTTATGCGTTCTCGCAAAAAATTCCCGTGCGGAATACGTTTCGCTATTCTCATAGATTTTATCTCTATGGTTATATTAATTGAAAGTACATAAATTAAATTCAGCGATATGGAAATTTATGATGAGTAATATAAGAATGATAAAAGGATCGTATGACCAATCATTATAGAATATTTCTTTATAATAGTAGAGAATGTATCCATGCATAAATCTTTTGAAACGCTGTAAAATTAATAAAATCGGCGAATCAGAATAATTTTAAAACAAATTAACTTTATATTCAAATTTCAGTTTTTCTTTCCTGTTATTTTGATCATTTCACACATCGCTAATTATTTTACTTATTTTTTTATTTCCTATTTAAATTATTTAACTATATATTACATTATTAAGTAGACTCTTTTATATTAATATTATGTTTATATTTTAGATATAGTTTAGTTTTTAGATTTAGATTTGTTAAATAGCTTTATTTTATTGCTGATATTTAGTGTTTTGTGGTGTAAATTAAATCGGACTTCTTTTCATGTAGTTCCTTTTATATCTACTTACATTTCAATAAAGTTTTTAGTATTATTATTAAAACAAACATTGTAATGTTGAGAACTGAAGTTCCGATTTTTTTCAGTATTTTTGAATGAAATGAGAATATCTCTAACATTTTTTTGCCTAAACGGGAATGTCATCACTGGCATTTCAGAAAAATTTACGCTGAGAAAGTGATGAAAAATGATGTAAGTTTGCCAAGGTCGAAAAAATAATGACTTCCTTTGATCGCTTAGCATTTCGGCACATAAAATCAAAGTAAATTAAGATAAAATCAAAATAATATGTTTGAAGCATGTTAAAAGTACGATCAAAATGTCTGGATTGCAGAAACTGCGTCGCCGTTGAGATACCATCGGAGAAATGACGATAGTACTTATATTTCTTGTGCATCATGGATTCAATTAACAATCCTTAATCGCTTCTTAGTTTATCTGCTTTAAACCGCAGTAAGTCGTTCCTCCGATAGGGAAGCGAATCTTCCATTGAAATCGCCCATTGAAATTCTTTTATTGTAGCGATGAAGTGTTGCAACGATTCTAGCAATTTAAGTTATTCACGAATTTGTAATCGATCAGTTTGCAACGTCAAACTTTCGCGTGTTTTACTCAGAAAGAACGATTTTACTGAACTCTAAAAATTTATGTTAATTCAGATTGGCAAATAATTTTGTTAGACCATTAAAATAATTATATTAGCAATTCGAATACGATAAACTCGAGCTTTCATGCATTTCACATAGAAAGAAACATTTTGCTGAAGCATTAAAAATTTAAACAGATACATGAAAAGAAGGATTTTGCTGAAATATCTAAAAATTTCAGCTTAAACGTTTCACATAATTATTTTGATAGTCTAATAAAAGTATTTTCTTATCTACATCTAGCTAAATTTAATACTTCAACCGTTCTTTTCGTAAAGATCTGAAAATTTTATTGAGCTATTAAAATAATTATGTAGAAAACTGAAATATATATGATAAGCTCAAACTTTTGCGCGTTTTGGATAGAAAGAACAATTTTCTAAAGTATCTAAAAATATAGGTATTATAGCCATCAATCTGAAAATAATTTTGTAGAAAATAATTGTATAGAAAATTCAAGTGTGGTAAAAGATATTCTAGAGAGCAGCCAACTTCAACACCCTACATAATTATTTTGATAAGCCAATAAAATCATTTTCAGATCTTTATCTAGCTATATTTTTCCGTGCTTCCGGTAGAACAGCTCGTATGTGTCGCAAATCCGGATATGTATATCGACGGCCAAGTATGAACGCCGGATAGAAAATGAGGCATAATTGCTGGAAAGTCGCGTGAACGATATTATTAACGTTATCACTAACGTCTGAGTGTTTTACGTAATATTTGTTTATATCGATCGGCAGATCGCGAAAATTTGCCTGCATCGCGCAGCAGCTTTCTACGATGACCTAAGATTTTTACATAACGCTGAGAAATGAAGCGAATAAATATTCGTTCGTCGTTCCTTGCTGTCGTTTTGCATTTTCTTGCAATATTATTATACATGAACGAAACACTATCGTGCTGCACAGCTCCGATCTATCATCATCATTGTCGACGCCGTCATGGATTTGCGGTCAAAAGTGAAACGATCGTGAACACAGTTTCATTTGCGGATCGGATGCTGATCGTCTCACGCGCCAACTAATGATAGACCGATAGATCGAAATATTACAATATCGTGACATACAATCTCTCGAAAGTGGCGGCGGCGCCGCCGTCTCTCTCGACGCAATGCCGCACGACGCCCGTAATCACCCGCGGGCGTCGTCCGGGCAGATCTTTTTCAAATGTCAAAGCAGGAGAAAGAGAGAGAAAGACAGGGAGGAGGGCAAGGGCTCGTTTGGCATTTTGGACGGGCCCGTGCAGACGTGCTTATTGCACCATCTCGTCGGACTAACTCTCGAGATAAATGCCAAGCGGTGTTCGCGAATCTCTCCATGGATTCCGGGATGAATCGCTTTTCGTTGTGAGCCGATGAGAAAAGCATTGTGGACCTGTATGAGAATGTCGTCCTTTTGTCGATTGAGAATTCCACAGCGACAATGCGTTATCGTGCGCCGATCATCGTGATTTGCGAACACATGTCCAGCATTCATTTAACGATTTTTTTATTAACATTCGTGCGTGTATATGATTTTGTCATTTTAATTATTTTTCACGTTTATTTCGAACGACTTTCGCGGATTCCAATTTTTACTCCTACGATTCTAATAAATACAGCAGTTCTAAAAAAAACGATTTTGCTAGAATATTAAAAAATTTGGTTAAATATAAATTTGAAAATAATTTTGTTGGATCATCGAAATAAAATATAGAAGAAATAATATGCTCCAGCTGAAATGTTAAAACTTTTTTTGTAATAGTTTTTTGTAGTTTTTTTTGTAGTATTACTTATCATGCTTGAGCATCCTATGTAACTCTGTTCAACATACAACTCTTTGCGTATTATAATATTATAATATATAGCCGAAGATTTTTCGCACTGAACGATATCGTCAGGATTTGTACTAAATTGGAATATAATAGAAAAATGGGAGATAACTTTTTACTCATTTCATCCTAATCTAAAAATCCTGTTGCTACGCAAATTCTGACGGCATGGTGTTCAGTGTTCAGCAGAAAAATCTTCGGAATATGTACTATGGCACTTCAAAAAGAGAAAAATGATTTTGTTAAACTGTGTTATATCAGAAAGTTTAAAATAGCCATAACTTAATGAAAATAAATCGTATATATTTTATATATATATATATATATATATATATATATATATATATATAATAAAACTAATAATTATTATAATAATATTATTTTNTCTNTATATATATATATTAATTATTATACTACGTTACGGTTTTAGTTTGTATAATAA
>NW_012130088.1:1404558-1438473 GCF_000143395.1 Atta cephalotes
AAGAAAAATAAGTATTTAGTTTAACTTACGTTAGTTATTATACAGTAAAGTTAAAAGTTAAGTACATATAATATAATAATATATATATTATATATATATATATATATATATATATATATATATATATATAAAATCAAACTAAATTTTATTTGAAAGAAATTGAATTTTATTTGCTCTTGAATTTAGATACTGTAAACTTTATTTAGCAACACGGTTTTGTTTTGCTGTAAAAATATTGTTGAAAATAGCTAAAAACGCTATTTTTATTCTTTTATCTATTTCGATTTACTCAAAATCCTAACGAGCTATGCGAATTCAACAACATGATATTTCTGCATGAAAAAGTTTACACATGAAAAAATTTCGAGTACTATGGCACTTTGAAAAGAACAAGAAAATGATTTTTTGTCAAATAATTATTTTGATAATTCAACAAAATTATTTTCAGATTTGTAATCTAGCTAAATTTTTGAACACTTTAACAAAACCTTATATATGCTCGAACATAAAAGAAGTGAGGCATCTCTCGACTCTTCGACGTTCGTATTTTCTAGTAGCATAATCGGATATTGCGTACCTCTCCATATGGTGCAATCATCGACACAATGTTCACTGAACAGTGAACTCGAAACTACTAGAAAGTATGTCCCGACTTTAATATACCACAATAAATACAAAACTCGCGTCCTAAAATCAGCGACTATTTGACAACACTATTTATTTCACCTTTCCGCGCTTCATGCCTTCGTGCTGATCTTATAATAGCACATTTCTTTCCAATACAATCGCAGGCACGTGCAACGGCTTCATCGTAGAGGATCCATCGCGAATCCACACGCGCCAGGAATTTGCCCTTTGCCAGATATAAAACCAGCGACCATGCAAAATGCCACTTAGCTTGCTTAAGTAGCGAAAGTATCGAAATGCGCTATCATTATCGTTCAATTATATTTAACGGCATTCTTATTGTCGCTCAAACGTTAATCCCAAATTCATTACGCGTCGCCATCGACCAGTGGATCGTTAAAGATCACAAGATGAGAAAATCCTGAGACAGGAAGATTCTCTTCTCAATTGCGATAGACTTCCTCGATCCATAGAATTCGAGGTTCCGGTCACGTTCGCTCGCTCGTTCGCCCGCTCGATCACGAGAGCAGGAAGTGCACATGCAGAGGATGCATTCACCTATACTCGTCGAGCGAATGGCAAGTTACGTTTTCTCGAATCGCGGCGGTCGAGTGCAGCGATGATTCACGTAATTGTGATCGCCGAACGAAGCGATCGCGTCCCTTCCATCGCAATCCGCCGGATTGCGCTTAGAAAGCGACTCGGGGGCGTCGGAGAATCTCGTTATCGATAAGGTCATCTACTGACTGAATCCATCGAACATAACCGCATTGACACATCTTCGAGAAAAATTTGCGAGATCGATGGCAATCATCGTACAGGACTGTAAAATTAATTTTGCCGAAGTGTAGCGCAATGATCGATGCGACTGAATCGGCTTTAGAAAAGAAAGAAAAAGTAATAAAACGAAATGTCAATACCAAACGAAGTATACGAATAGTAATGATATCGAGTATAAAAAATAAGGAAATTGTTGGAATACGGTAAATTTAGTCCTCGGCAAATAGAATGATTTAGAATATTATTTCACATTCGTGTAGTAATAGTTTTCGATCCTGCGATCTGCGAAATAATATATGATTTTTAAGAGGATTCCTTGAGGAGGGATTTCGATACAGGGGTTACGAATATTAACCCTTCAGTGCCATTATGGTATTCTCTCATCATGATATATCTGAGGTTTCTTTTATGTTGTATTTTACACTGTTAAATTCATAACCACAAATTATATTCAATATTAATTATCTTTAATTCTATAGATAATTTCTATAAGCTGTCACTATAATAATCTTACTCAATGTGTTGTTAATAATAAAGGAGTTAAACAATTTAATTCAAGAAATATGATTAAATTTTAGTTTATTATTTATTCCTTATTTATTTTAATATAAACTTATTTATTTTGAAATACAATTCAACCAGAAAACACCAGAAGTGCATGAATGTGATTATTTTTACAACGCTTTGAATTAAAATAGTAATTTTGGTACACTTGATAAAAATAATGAAATACTATTTAACTCAAGAAATGTAAATAAATTTAATCTTTTATATTCATTTCATTACAATCATTTAACATACTTCAACTTTTTTTGTTAATAAAGATAGAAATCTGCATATATTTGCTTATTACCGTTATATTCCTTGTCTAGTTCCAATAAAAAAAGTCATTATAATGTGCTCATTTTTACGATATTTTTACACAATACCCACGTAATAAGTACGTAATAAAACAATATAGAGTGGCATTAGAGGGTAAAATTCAACGGATGACGTAAATTCTCCAACAGTCAATCGCAAGAGACGTCGTTATACTATGAATTTTGAACAAGGTAAAGGCGATTCGCGACTGTCCTTTTTTTCCTCAGGGATTCATCTGTTCCCTATCATAATGAAAAAGACTCGTCTTTCGGGATAGATCGATGCGGCCCTGACGTGACATATGCTACAGCGGTGAAAGGAAAGAAGAGACGAAGCAGTGGTACGTGGTGTATCAGCAAAAGGAACAGCCGGGCGACTCCGACGAAGCCTTCAAGGCAGTGAGCTTTCTCTGCCTGCGGCCAAAACGTCGCCAATCACCGTTACCGATATTTTATGCACACCGTGTAGGATCCCTTGTTTTCCTACCACGGGCTCCATCTCTCGTTGATTCAGTACATTGCCATCGATCCTTGATCATCGATCGCGACGATCGAGCGAGGATCGATCACTATTCCGCGGATTTACGTTGTCTCAAAACGTTGTCTTGATTCAAGAGGTTTAATGATCGTGGTAATAGATTTTTATGAGATCTATGCATAGGTAGAACATATTTACGAAATCGGCATGGGAAAATTAATTCGACAATTGCAAGTGATCGTGCATCGGTGCGAAAGTGCTGCCGAGCAACTGCTGCCATCACGGATCGATCATCAAGATTACGCTTCTTCGAGCATCATATCGGATTTCGAAAAAAATTATGTAGTATATTGATCAAAATTGATCAAAACCGCATATTTCACGAGTAAAATGTTTACATGTAATATTTATATGTATTATTAAAACACGACTCCTTTTTATATAAATAATGTACAAGTAATGTAAAATGTGTAAATTATTATTAATTAAGTATTGTAAAACAATATGAAATGATATAATTGTCAATATTTTTGACTTTAATATTGATAAATAAAAATATATATACGAGATAAAAGCTTTAATGCAGTCTAATGCAAAAAGAACTTAGACTTCGATGATCCATAAATTGTTTACATAGATAATACGTAAAATAATTATATACTTAGATATATAATTATTATACCTACTATAATTTATATACCTAGATGTAGATGAAAATTATTATATTTTTTTAGTAAAAGTATAACCCTGATATTAATATTGAACTATATTGATCACCAATGATAGGATCTGTAACTTTCAGTGATCGCTGACCAGCACTATAAAAAAATACATGCATGAAAAAAACGATTTTGCTGAAGTATCTAAAAATTTAATTAGCTACAGATCTGAAAATAATTTTGCTGGACCATCAAAATAATTATGTAGAATGCTCAAGTTGCTAGAATGTCAAAACTTTTTATAATCTTGCTGATTATGCTTAAGTATCTTATATAATTATTTTAATGTCCAGTAAAATAATTTTAATTAATCCAATCAAATTATTTGTAGATATATATCTAGCTAAATTTTTGGATACTTTAGAAAAATTGTTTTTCCCGTGTAAAACGGATAAAAAATTACATATGTAAATTGTATAATAAGCATATTACGATAATTTTGCATAATTTAATTATATTATATAATATTTTATCGAAACATGAATTTAGTAATGCAAATTTTACTCCAGTACGGAGAAACGAACGAATTTGATTCAACATTTAACATGTTAATTCAAGGATTTATTTTATTACTTTTCCTCGATGTTTATCGAGGTTTACACGGAGTCGATCCGTTTAGGTTTTACAAATGCAATACACAAGCACGCGATGTATTGTCAAAGTCTACAGTTTGAATTAATCAATGTCATCACGAAAATGCCAGATCGCAGCATAAAACATACAGATACGTGCGTGACATGTGGCCCGCAATACTACTTCATTAAATTTCCCAATTTCTCGCGGAACAACAGCGAACCGCAATTTTCGTAATAACATCACGAAATAAATGTGGTTTGATAATGTCGTTCCCCACGGTCGTATCCATCGATCGGCGGTCAGCATTTGCATAAAACATGAAAATTAGAGCAACGTTTATACGCAGTATATATTAACAGATACGCGGTAATAGAAATGTATAGTTAATATTTCACCGACAGAAAATCGAGAGGTTATATTATGGTACATGTGATCATTTTATTTCTCTATCTTCTCTTCTAATTTATAATATACTCCGGTTTAATTGAGTATTTTGAGAGGACCTTCATGAATCGTCCTGCCGTTCTCAAGGTGAAACTATTTATATTTTCCGCAGTTAAGACGGATGAAAATAGAAAGTCCTTTAGGAGTATTACATGCCGCTGAATATTCAGGAGCCCGCGCTCTATTTCACAGGACGAGAGGGATTTCGCATGCACACAGTGCAGAAAACGCGGTTTAGTTGACCGTATGGCCTCACTAAATCTTACCAGCTAAGCGCAAAACTCCGCTTAATTCTGTTCCCGGTTTAGACTGCATAAACGCTGCAATTTCTCTTCCTGTTATTATTGCAAGGGCTTCATTGATGGGCATGATCGTTGTGTTAATTAAATACTTAAATTAAGTCTGAGATAATCTAATAGAATAATGTATGTATTTTTTAAAAGAGATATATGCGTTTAAGTGATAAATAATAATAATAAAAAAGAGAGAATATGATTTTTTCTGAAAGAGACATTTGCATTTAGACTTAATGCCTAATCTACAATACTTATGCACTGTTTCCTGTTTTCATCTTTTACTTTTTTTGCCTCTTATCGTACTTTTTGGTTTTATTCAAGATAAAAATTGATAAACTTTAGGAAGGATAAAAAACACGATGTCAATAAAACAAAACAAAGAGGAAAAAAAACAAGAAATAGTAAACAAAGAATAAATATTTTTGAAAATCGTGTTTTTTTTATTATTATTTAAGCCTGATTGTAAATCTGGCTTCAATAATAATAGAAAAGAACACGATTTTTCAAAAATAAATAAATTGTCTGTCTAAAAATAAATAAATTGTCTTCCGTAGTTGTTAATGTATAAATAATGTATTTATAAGATGTAATTTGCAAAAATTGGATTGTACTTACCAGCAAAGTTAATTACAAACATTTCACTTCTACAATTCAATTATCTTCAACAGAGATGTATCGGATCGTAAAATTGTCGGATATCCGGAAAGAATGTGACATCAGATATCTGAGAGAACAATTATCCGATCGAATATCGAATATTTTCCGATACAATTTCTCTATTCTATTAAAAAAAGGAAAGCAAGCAAAAGTAACGATAATAATTTTCTTTATCTCCCTAATATGTAAAAGAGGAAAAATGAACTGTGCAAAATATTTAGTTGAAAAAAATAGAATTCTGTATCAATAACGCGAACTTTCAATATAAAATTTTAGCCGGATATATATATGTATATGTCGAATATATATATATATATATATATATATATTACCGATACTATCCAGCTATGATATCCAGCTATTTAATAGGATAGTAAAAAAAAGGGCTAGATAAGGATATTGGATATTTCTCGGATATGATATATGATATATCTTTAATCTTGAGTAAGGAAATAAAATTGAATTGTAATATATTTTTTTATATTTGACTTGTAGTTTGACTTTTGCATTGAAGAAACGTGTTTGCGAATAACTTTGTTAGTAAATATTTCAATTGTTTGCGAATGATGTTTTACGATCTTATAAATATATATATTATTTATTACACATTTTAACAACCGTAAAGACTCATTTAGGCAACTTATTTATATTTGATTCTTAGAGTCACAAAAGTATTTTTATTTTAATACGATTTTTGTTTAAAAAGACTTTTTTGTTGTAAAAATGATAATGTTTTATACTCCAAGAGATAATAAAATCGATGCGGATGAAGTTGTTAAGAAGATTCGACTTACATCGTCTTCGAAGATAAAGAATTGTATATAATCAATTGAAAGCGTCATATTTATCTATCGATGATCGATAGAACGTCTCAGCGATGCATAATTTCTCAAGCACTATACCCTGGAGACATTCATCCCTTCCGATCACACGAGACCTTGACTGTCGATTTTTCTTCAAACTAAATGGGCTACGCGCGTCCTCGCCGATACTTAATTTACCGGATATGGATTGGTCTCGGAGGACTTATAGCATATCGATCACGTAATATGATACACGATACGCCATTAATCGCCCGCACGTCGAAGTAATTTAGAGATGATATGCAATCCCACCAAAAAAAGTGACCTTTTTTTAGCGCTTATGCGTGAAAAAGCCAAGTGTCGAGAAATGCGATAGCGACGGTTCCTTTAACGGCGTCAAACTCTGTTTATCGTTATAAGTCACGCGCGTCCCACGTGCAGCGCGAAATTGCGTTGCAGTAGCATTGCGTGGCGCATCAGGGAACCCGCAGTCCTGTTTGCCTGCACACACAGACCGGTCGAGCTGTTGAGAATAGGTGTAGGTATATCGATTTCAGCGGGGAAGAGAGCCGGAAGATCGTCCATCCTGCACACGAGCCGACGGTGGCGATAGAAGCGGGACTTCCCAGGGCCGTAACGTACGGCCAGTGCTCATGGCTCATCCCTGCCGCCTGCGTACGGCCAGTGGTGGATGACCTTGACCTACGGGGTTCCTGCCGCGCCGGCGTCGCGTCCTCCTCGTCCCCTTCCTCACGTGACCGCGTTCCGTCCTCGTCTTACCTCAGTCACCCTCCTCTCAACTCTCTTCGATTTATCTCGCTCCACCTGTGACCAACGATGCATCTGATCCGATATCTCTTGCATCGCGATAGTCTAGCGACCTCGGGGATGCACTCGGTTATTGAAGTCGATGGACTGGGAAATCAGAGGCGCCGATGGCGAGCACTTGATCGTGTGCGCATGACGTATTGCCGACACTACGGGGGATCCTTCGGATCTCCCGAGGGATCCAGTGGGAACAAAATCTTTTCATCGTATCGCAATGTATAAGAGATAGACAGGATAGTTAGAAGACATAAAAGATTTCATTGTCGCACCCTTGTCCTCATCCATCACCACGCGTGTTTTCTTCTTTTTCTAATTCTTTTTCCATGTTTTTTCCCTTCATCCTCATCTCGGTGCATCCTCATCTCTCCGAACAATTCCAGTCTGCGAAATCATTTGTTGCTGAACAATCTTGGCTCATCGCGATGAATCCCCTCTTTTCAAAATTTATTGTCCTCCCACAATCCTCCCGCGTTCTCATGATTTTCTATTTTTTTTTCTCGGAATAACGCAATCACGTTCTTCCTACACACCAATTTCTCCATTCTTATTCGTATTCTCAACAATGCTAATGGCGAATATACCTCTACAGAGGCATGCATTATTCTATACCTTTATCTAACACGCTTTATCGGCTCTCCCGGACTTTTTCCGTGACATAATAAATTACGTCTGTCTATCCCGACAACCTGTGTTTCATTAGCTCTTTCGTATTTTGTCCTACACGTTTCGATTCTGAATGCTTTTCATTTTCATATTAACGCGAACAAGACATCGAGGAGCGACTAGAATAATATTTACAGGCTTTCATAGTTACTTCTTCTCTCTCTTTCTCTCTCTCTCTCTCTCTCTCTCTCTCTCTCTCTCTCTTGATTTATCAGGAAGCTCCCTTGTACCGGAAAGAGATATTTTTAAAATTGTGTCCCAAATTTTGAAGGTCTTTGATATGTCGTTGTGTTCTCCAAATGTCAACCTTGACAGTTTCTTCGAGTCAATCTTCCAATTCTTGACGTATTAATAACACTCTTTTGCACTCTCACTGTTTCATAGTTATTATTTATTTATTTGATTTTGCCTATATTTTTATTTATAAAAATGTATACTTGCCTTCAATAAAAGATAGAAACTCTTCTTTTACTCTTAAAATAATTTATAAAAAATAAGTTTTTGACAACTTTGTATTTTTGTCCTGAGCTTGGAGTATCTCACGATTCAAGATATATCGTTTTTTTCGCATTTTATTTGAATTTTTATTAAATATGATTTAATCCTATTTTTTTCCGATTTTAGCATTATTTTTTTTGCTGTATGATTCGATCCATACGTTTCTTAAAACTTGAATCACAGATAAAATAATTACTTCTTGACAATAATGATCAAATTTTGAATTGTTATTATTATTATTGTATGTGTATTTAAAATATATTTATACTATTACTGAAATCTAGATAAATATTTAATTCAGAATGAATATACTAAAATTACAACAATTAATGAATTATTCGTATTTCCATCTGTTATGAAAGTTGCAATTAATTTAATTAGCAAAACGTAATTGGAACGCAGCAGATGCTGTGGATTAACAATCAATTGCAGTGACTGAGAGAGCAACCAATAACATTGTTCGATTCGCCAACAAAAAATAAAACTAAACCCATTAGATTCTATTAAACTCATATTTCGATATATATTAAAACGATTTCTGGTTTTAGACTTTTAATAATGAATATACGTTAATTAGAACTATTATCTCGACATTATCTTGACATTATTATTTTTTTTCTTAATTAATGATTTTTTTTATTTTAATATAATTATTAAGATAATTAAAAAGTTAATAGCAGTAGCGTAAAAAGTCTTATGTAGTTGAAGGGAAATTAACTCGAATCTCAGCAATTTAATTAAAATCTCTGCATGTGCATGAATAATTTGAAAGAACGAAAGAATGTAGCAAATGCAAAGTGCAAAATTTATTTGTGATCACGCGTAACACTCATATTTGTCGCGCAGGAGAAAATTTATTAGAAAATAAAATTTACTCAACGCGACAGTTATGCATTCAGTGAAATAATAAACAAGCAAAACAGAAGTAAAGAGCTTTTTTCTTTCACTCCTTAAGAGGGACGTTCATGAAAAATTTAACTTAGCCTCAAGCGCCACGTCCGAGCTTTTCCATCTATCGATGTCGGCTCATCAGCCCGTGCGTCCGATAAGCGTCGGCCTACCACTACTCTTACCCTCGACCGGCAGAGCAAAAACAACCCCCTCTCGTCCGTCCGTTTTCCGCCGCCTGGTTTTCTACCCCTTCCCGTACTGTGGCCGCCGGACCACTGGCAATCCCCGCGGGGCGAAGCACACGGTGCCGCACGCGCGGCCGGATCCAGTCGCACTTCGAACCCCGAGGAGATCGAGCGTGCTAACAAAGTACTCGTCATAATCCTGGACCACGTAAACGGACGCCTCGGAAGATCGTGCCGGGATTTTCTGGCATGCGATCAGGAGCATGCAGGTAGGATCCTCCCTGCTGACGGCCGACGCGTCGCGCGCCCCGTTCCTCCAAGTGGATACCCAAACTCTCGCAAGCGTTCATTGATCCCTTCTCTCGATTTCATTTTGACGATTATGACGATTATATTTACGGAAAATGATTTTTGAAGATGGAATATAAATGTAAATGAATTCGGTCTATCGATCAAACTGGTTATTAAACGTTATTGAAAGAAGTGATCTAATTCTTTGTGTGATCGATATTTAAAATTACTTCGTGATGTTGTCACGTAATATTCTGTAGAATTGGTCGGTATATAAATTGCTCTTAGCGTTATTTATGCCCATTTCTATCAGTTTAGAGTAACTTTCCACATAGAAATCGGAATAATATCATAACGACATTATCATGACTTTATTTGTTATTTATAAATTTATCATTTGAGTATGAAATGATGCCATGATGATGTCTTATGATATCATTTTGACTTAATTACGAGTCTGTGTTTTATTTGAATTTAACTCGCTTTTACTTATTTTTTATTTTCTTTAAATTTTAATAATTAAAGAAAAATAGGGAATAAATTAAACCGAGAGTTGAAGAGAGTTAATCTACATTGACATAGAAATAGTCCTTAAACCGAAATTAAAATGTCAATCGGTTCTTATTGGAGAATACGTCGTGTTCCTTATCGAAAGTCTATGTAAGAAGCATACAGGTGGGTCGGGGAGAATGTCCTAAGCAATCGGTAAACCGTAGTTATTTCAATGCAAACATTTGGTATTACAGGAAACGAACCAATAATCTTATTGCTAAACTAAACGGAATATATTTAAATATTTTTTTACATATTTGTATATTTTTTGCAAATCCATTGCTTTGTATATAATTTTTGTATATAATTTTGTATATAATTATATAATTTTTTGCAATTTTTATAATAACTGTGCGTTTTGCAAAATGAACTTATCTCTAAATTCTGTCCCTTTATCACTTCTATACGTTTCTGAAATGAATTTTACAACATTGAATTAGATTACACTGAAATGTGACTGCTACGAAAACTTGTTGAATTCAGTAGCATTCTTTTTTTTTTACAAGCAGCATTCTGCACTCTAACTAAAGGAATTCGAAAGGTTAATGTAACAAATACATGGTAGACGGTTTTATATTTTGTATTTGTTGAGAAACTCTTCTTTTGACATACCTTTTTATTACTTTTATATTACTTAACAGTTTTTATCGAGTTTTTTCTCCCATTTTTAAAATTTCGTAATCAACAGGCTATGTAAAATTATAAAATATGGCGAAATTATGAGACTAAAATAAATTATATTTATTATGTCTAATATTTCATAAAATATCTGTTGAAGTTGGAAATTTAACTCCACTATAATAATTAAATAGCTAGACAAGCTCAATATGTCAGAAATCGTGAGATTATGAGTCCAGTTTGTTTCTCGAGACTGTTTTTTCATATGTGATAATGTGTGTGAAAAACATCAAAAAGTTTAATGATTCCGAACAAAAGTCTTTTCATTCAGTCAAGATAGCATGCCAGGAAAACGATCTCCGTGCTTTTTTTCTTGCCCTCATCGACCAACGCGTGCCAAGGCCAAGCAAGAAGACGAGATCTTAAAGTCATGGTCACGAACAAGCATATGTCTTTTTATGCAGTTAAATGAATCGGTATTCCGGTATTATTAACAGTCACTCTTTTGTGTTTTCAATCGATTAGCTATCCTTGTAATTCATTTCTAATGACCTTTCGAACCTTTCCTTAGGCGGAATCTCACAAAGGAGTATATTACATTAAAATTGTATTAGCTTCCTCTCCATGTAGAACGTTCGATTGAATAGGCAAGGCAAAGTATGAGATCGCTATTTAACCTATCCACAAAAATTGACACATATATATACACACACACACACACACACACACACACACACACACACACACACACACACACACACACACACACACACACACACACGAGGGACACGATATTTTTACAAGAGTATCATAAATCATGGGAGTCATAAAATGTAGGGGTCATAAAATATGGCGAAAGTCATAAAATATGGAGGAATGAAAGTTTCGGGTGGCGACATTTCCAAACAGAGTAAACTTATCGTCTCGCAATCTCACGAATTTCTGACAGATTGATCCTGCCTAATTAATAATTAATAATTACCACAATAGAGTTAAATCTTCGACTTCAACATAAATATTTTAAAAATATTAAAAAAATAAATATAATTTATTTTAGCTCGATAATTTTGTTATATTTTAAAATTATATTTTATAATTTTATACGGCTTGTTGATTTTGGCAGAATCGTGTGATTCGCCCACAGCATGGTGCACGATATTTTTATTCTTGCGTTGTTTCATGGCTGTTAGATTAAATAGAATCGAGAAAAATTCATTATGAGATTTGTGCAGCGGAGTTTCTCGATACAAGAGACGCGATATAATTTACTTTAACTTTCTGCAAATTGTTTGACTCGAGAAGTGACTCTTGAAGTTTGGTCTTCTGTTTGCAAGATTTGTTTGAACGTAAAAATTCATCAAATCTCAAGCGAACTACGCTTATTCCGCCGGATCCACAACATATACTCTCAATTGCAGACCTTTCGACTCCTCGTCAATTTTGAATTAATTGAAGTCAAAGATGAAAGAAAGAGACTTCCCGAGAGACTTCCCGAGAGACTTCCCATACTCTCGTAGTTGTTCCTCGCGCATACGATCTTTCACACTCTTTCGCGTTTTTCCACTGGTCAATTTGGACTGCCGCCAAGTTCGCAGGTTCCATTTGGCGGAAGTTTCGTAAGAAAAAAGATAATGGAAAAGCGTTTATACATCTGGCACGCAAATTGCGTTTAAGTGTGACGGATGCAAAGTAACATTCGATTATTTGTGCTGTGTTTCTTGCAGCCTGAATCGATCACGATTGTAGCGATGCGACGCACATTCTGGGAGTCTCTCTCCAAAAAAAAGAAGATAAAACAAACGTGATATTTTTTCTGAGTTAACTGAGTTAATCGAGTTAATTCTTTTTATTGCTTGGCAGACCTTTACTAAACGAAAAGAAATCGCATTTGCGACAAGCCAACTTTTTATTACAGTAGAAACGGGTTCGTATTTTAAAAACAATCTTTACTTTATTGATTGAAACACCGTGCATTTCCCTCTCTATGACTTTTAGTGTGATTCGAAATCATTTCGCAAAACTGTCAAAAAAAAAAGTGTAATGGGTTTTGCTTGTCAGTGCAAACATTAAGTAGATAATGGACGTGGAATAGAAAAGACAAGAAAATACAAAGACATCGGACATATGACACGCTTTCAATATTTTCATTCCATTTGCGACTATTTTTTTTTCTTCCTTGCCTGTCATGCTCATGGAGCAATCACTATGAGTTTCGTATTTCTATTTCTCGATATATATTTCAAGTACGACCCTTCGTCGTATCATCACACACTTCCTGCTCGCACACTTCCTTATCGATCTGTTTTGTATTCTTCTTTAGTCAATCCTTGATTTTATCCTCAAAGAATTTGAATCTTTTTATGGCATAATTGAAAAAATATAAAGGAGATGATGGAATTATATGATCCTTGTATAATGGTCCTTATTTTTAATATCTCCGTTATTAGATAATGAATTTTCATTGGTTTTATTATTTATGGATACTGTAATCAATATTATGTGTGTTCTCTTAAGCAAAATAAATTTTTAAATTTATTTTTATTAGGGGTTGATATTATCATCCTGCTTTTTAATATCACGCAGTATCGTCACATTTTTATAAATAATTTAATTTAATTTAATTTAATCTAATTTAATTTAATTTAATTTAATTTAATTTAATGTACTCATGAAATTACATTGAATGCGAAAGCATGTGAATACACAAATGGTAAGGCACTAGCCACCAGTAAACTGCTTATATATAAACTGCTTACATATATAAAACTACTTATATATAAACCTACCAGAATAATTTTATGTAATAATTGACTAACAATGAGACAATACATTACTAATATAATAATTATACTAAGAATAAGACATGATTGATTGAGAATGAGACAATACATTACTAATATAATAATAATAATATTTAAATTACGTTGAAAGAAAATTGATAATGTCTTAAGTAATAAATATTTCATAACTTTGAGGCTAGAATCGATTGAACTTTGATTAATATACTCGTTAAGCTTTAATTTTAAATCTCGATTATTAATAAAGTTATTGTATAAAATATAAATGGAGGGATCATAATATACCTTCTCTTTTACTATTCTTTATAGTAAAAATATTTTGCAGAAAACGATTATATATAGAATTAAAAAGAGGGAGAAGCAGATTCAGATTTCGGAATACGCTACGCATTTTTTCAGCATCCACATTTCCTCGCGTTTGAGTTTTATTGATTCGTTTCGCGTTGCTTCTGCGGCCTGTCGCCTTTTTCTCGACGCTTTTTTGTACACCGAAGCGACCTTTGCAAGCTCGCCGTACCGGAAATCAGCGAGCCGTTTATCCCCCGATTGCGTCCTGTAGATGGACGCGCGCCAGCCTGCGTGAATGCGATTCTCGCGCGGCGAGACGTGCGAGACATTTTGAACTTTAAACCGTGTATTATTATCCACCGTTGTCCGCACATAACACGTCGTCGTAGGTTTAATAAAAATCAAGATCACTCGATCGACGGAGAGAAAACCCTTGCGACGAATATGCTCCAGCGCGAAAAGGCCGAAGGTGAGGCACGAGTAAGGGTAGGAATAATAACTCATTGAGAAATTATGAAAATGATAGTTCAGATTGCGCTTTACATTTTATTTTGGCTAATAATGATAATGCAGACGTGGCATAATGATAATGCAGACTTTTCAATTCTGATTCATAACAATGTAAAAATATATTCGTTCACGTTAAATTGGACAATGAAATCGGATCGGTATCGTTCAGCAGTTGAAACTATTTTCATGGTTCGTGATTTAAAAAACATATATTTCTGTTTTTTCCGTTTGCACAATGATGTTATTCGAGATCCAAGTTTCATCCAGGTTGTATCAATAAAAGAATTATGTTAACTAAATATAATCATACAGATAAAAGCTCGAATTTCGAAAAAATAAAGAATCTGATATTCTTCAAAAGTCGCACAATATTATCGGAGAAATCTATATTCTCGTCCATAGATGCATCTTTTGATAACATCGATTTATTTAAAAACAATAATTTATTTTAAAAACAAAAAACCATTTCCTTCTTCTAAGAATACGATGTAAAGAATTCGCTTCGTTCATATAAATCTAATCATGAATATATCTACAAAAAATATACTTGATGTTACTGATTTTGATATATTGAAGAAAAATTTTTGCCATTTATGATTACAACTGCTTGATAAAATATTTTTATTGTTATTACTGCTAAATGTTAAATAATAATTTATATTTATAATTATATTTATAGTTCTGTATATAAAAAGGAATATACAGTTGTCCTAGAAAGAGAAAGAAAGAGAAAGAGAGAGAGAGAGAGAGAGAGAGAGAGAGAGAGAAGAAACGACTTAATAGTAATTAAATTTAATTATTATATTTATATAGTTTTATGAGGTAAACTAATTAGTGTATCAATTAATGGACATTATTGAACAAAAATGACAAAAATTTTAAAGCTGTGAATGTGCACGATTTTCAATTCACACAAGTGAAAAATGCTATATTTGATTAAGACAAACTCTTTGTGCTTAATAATATTTCTTGCAAATTTATACAATTTTCAGTTCAAGCAAACTGTGCATCGATTATTTGAAACCGACACTGGAATGGTAAATTAATATTATTGACAAGCAATTTTTATTCTTGATGATAAGTAAACATTTTATAAATAAACATCTTAGAAAGCTTAATAATTACCTAAATAAATTACATCTTATATAATTATATATATATATTATATATATTATATTATATATATATTATATATATTATATTATATATATATTATATATATTATATATATTATATATTATATATATTATATTATATTCTAAATACATGTACATTTATTGTTTACGAATTTATTTATAATCATACGTTTTATTAAAAGTATAAAAGCTTAATATTAAATTATAATATTAAATTATAATATAATATTAAATTTTTGTCATTTTGTTTAATAATTAGAATTGTTTAGTTGGACATTAACATGTTCACTAACTGTTCACTAACTGATGTGTACATTTACGTACTTTATATACCAAAAATATACATGATTGTCCCAGATAATGACTATAAGAGTACAATAATAACTAAAAATGTTTTACCATGCAATTATAATTATACTCTCAAAATCTGAATCAGTGGATAATCACTGATATCAGTGCCAAGTATGCCGCTATGTAATGTAATCGGTGAATGAAATGTAAGATCCCTAACCTAACTAATCTTTATGGTGTGATCTAACTAACCTTGTTTTAGTGCTTAAATTCAATCAATATGATATTGGAAGATTGAAATTAACGCAAATATCAGTATTTTAATTATATAATGCTCAAATATTCTTCCTTTTTTAGTTGAACTTCACTGATTATCAGTGCAAAACATGTCACTTAGTAATTAGTAATTATCCACTGATTCAGATCAGAGAGATTTGGAGAGTAAATATCAAAAATTTTTCTCTTAGTATAAGATTTTTAACAATTTATTAACAATTTATTATTATTAAATACGATTTCATAAAAACACATTAATAATTAATAACAGAGATAAAAGGGCTCGAGGGAATAAGCGCTATTTCAAGGTGCTCAAATTGTTCAAGAATATCTCTCAATATTCAAATTAAATTTATTGAAGAAACACATAGAACAAACATAATCATTAAAAACGATAATAAATTCGTACGTTTGGCATAAGAGAAGGTATTCTCGATAGAGAACTTAATTTGGCTTCCCTGGAGACTGCAAAAAATTTACATTTTCCAATTTTGTATGCGTAGACAATGAGCAATATTAATTATGTAAAACCTTTTTGCGTATATTTTTGAAGAAAATTAGAAAACTAACCGAAACGTACGAATTTATTACCGTTTTAATGATTATGTTTTTTCTATGATCTCTTCAATAAATTTAATTTGAATATGAGAGATATTCTTGAACAATTTGCGCATCTTGAACAGCGCTTATTCTCTCGAGCCTTTTTATCTCTGTTATTACTTTTAAGTTAGGGAATCAAAACATTCAAATTTTTACATTAATAATTAATTTTATAAAAGTGGTATTTTTCAAAATTCATCAAACTCTTAACTATAATTAGTCAGATGTTATTACGAAAATTAATGTAATCGTATCTCTGATATGACCTCAAAGATATTTTATACTGACTGAACGATAAGCAGGCATGTGCACGATATTTCGTGACAAATGCTCTCAGAATAGCGTATCGCGCGGAAGTTTCAATTTATCACAATTTTGCAATAACAATCCGTGAAAATCTGTACTCTGTTATATGATGACATAAACTGAGAATTGATGTTTCCATCGCATCAGCTGTATCAAGATATTCTTCCATCTTGATAAACAAGTCGTACACGCGAAAGAGATTCTCTCTGTTACTTTTATTACTCTTTTTAAAACGTCATTAGGATGGAAGTAAAGCTCGCGGTAGCGAAACAACTGAGTATCGCATCGATTAATCTGCTCTTGAAACGCGACCATGGCTAAAAATATTTCTTTTCAATATTTCACATGCTAATAGCCAGCCGTGAAGGACCGGCCTTTTATGTGGCGCGAACGCAGAAAATGTTTGTCTCGTGCTGCGACATTACGAAGTTTCTAGCGACGATATTTATTATCGAGAGAGCAGTTAAAAGTCGCAAGGCATTCTCGCGTTCTCGTGTCGCGCGATACGCAAGCCTCATATTTCAAAGCTAATACAGTTCCAAGTGCATGCCGCAATGAAATTAAAATCTTGTTTCCCTTTTATTATTTGTATTCAAGGTATTCTAATGAGCATTTTCAAAGTGCATTTTATTCCGACACGTCTCCCAACAAGTTTGAAGAACCTTTGCGAACAACAGAAAAAAAGATAAGATTCCTTCCAAAAAAAATATGCATTTACATGTAAAAGTCCGGCCAAATGGATTTTTCATGTCTTCTTTTAAAAACAAAGACAATTTTTTGTTAGTACCATATTGATTTAATTTGGATTAATATTATATTGTATAAATACATTTATTTCTTATATAATTTTCTTTAAATGGTATACACAGCTAGTATGCCCATTAAGTAATAAGATTGATTTTTCCTCTCATATTAGTAACCCTCCAATCTGACCACTGACCACGCTTGTCCTTGGTTTTTTCTCTACTTTAATTCTCTTAATTAATTAGCACTCTGTGTTGTTTCAGTTAGAGAAGCAGCTTAAAATATTAAGACGTGTTTGTTGCTTGTGTGTTGCTTGTAACAAATGGAACCGTATATTATACAGCAATATGTCGTCTTTTTTGTAAAATTTTATAACAATATTATGACAAAGAAGATTTGTTGAAACTTTGCGTTGCAAATACAAAAAAGGTGATATATCACTGTACGCGAGATTATGTGATTCCATTTTTATTACACAAGCAATACAAGAAATTATTAACATTTACCTCTTTTGTCTGACTTCTTTCTAGGAATAATTAGCATCTAATAATAATAACCCATTATTCTGTAATCAAAATGGCGTATTCAATATGGCGAACCAACATATGTCTTCTTAGATTTGAATGAAATTAGTGAATGAAAATAGTGAAAAAATTTGCTATCTTAATTTTTGTGCAAGATATATTTATTTCTCACTTTTACTCTATTTTTATATTCGACGAGGTATGCAGATAAAGAAGTGAAACTCCAAAGAGTATTGATTTTTTTGTAAATAGTTCTCCATTTTTTATCCTTTTTTATCTTCATAAAATAAGCTTTCGAAAGAAATCGTTGTCTTTATTTTGTATCTCCATCCCACTTGCAAGCGAAAAGATAATTTGCTACTTCAGACTGAAGCAACACAGTTCGAGTTGGAATATGGAAAAATTCAAACATAGCAACGAGCAACAGGATTGCTAAGATAAGAGAAAAAAATGAGTTTTATTATTTAACGAGCATACTGTATACAATATACAAACTTACTTTGATCTTTATTTTAAAAAAAATGTGAAAAATCTATTTGGCCGAAGACTTTTATACGCTACTGTTAGAATTTATGATAAAATTGTAAAACTATAAAGTCGTTCAGCAGAAGCCACTGAAAGAGCTGGGTTTGTGCCTCAATACGGGGATATCAACGAATTGCTCAACAAACAACATTGTCATCGCCGAGGTCTGCAACGAAACGCGCGGGGCACTTCCGCTTCTTCAGGTATGGCCCAGCGACTCGCCCAGAGCCGATACCGACGAACAGGCCCCAGTTTTTGTGTTCCCAGACATACAGGAAAGTGTCAACGACAGCGGCATCGAATCCATCCAGGTGTGACTCTTACGTGATATTATTTTCTCTATTAAATCTCTAAACTCTCTCTCTCTCTCTCTCTTTCGTAAATCAATACTTTTCAACTGTGCTTACATGAATTAAATAAATATAAGTGTTCTCAAGATATTTTTACACCGTAAATTTTACTTATTATTTATTTATTCTTAAATTCATAATATGAAATCCAATTTAAGTTATCTTTCATCATTTCTATATAATTGTCACTATTCCTACTTAATATGTCGTTAATTTACATTAAGACGTCCGTTAGAGGACGAGATCTATTTTTAAAATTTCACATTTTTTTCTTAAATAACGTTTGTTATAATTTATTACATTCCTTGTCTTAAAATATTCAGCATTTCTATAACGGCTCTTTTTTCCGACTTGTAAAAGATAACTAACAATGAAGTTAAATAATTTCATTCAAGAACTGTATTAAATTGGACTCACAGAACCTTACTAATTATATGAAAAATTAATATACAATTCTCGGTATATAATAGTACAGAGGCCTTTATTATTTAACAATAAATATAATATAAATTCTACTTTAAAATTAAGCAATTTAAAAAAATGAGTTGATTAAATCAGTATTGTTTTTTTAATCACATTTTTTAATGAAAATAATATTTTTAAGAATTACAACATACTTGAAAGTTAAAAATAACAAAATGTTATTTAATTCAAGGAATTAGTTTAAAGTTGATCCTTTAACATTTAACACTGTGAGGACGGATGTTTTGAAGCATTCAAAATTCTTTTCGTGTAGGACAAATATTGAACATGTTTTTGTTAAAAACTTTTTGCACGAATTAATTCCTGCCTTGTCATAACAAGAAAAAAATACCTTAATTTTTGTGAAATGCGTTAAAGGCATCGCCGTCGCCATGCGGTGCCACCTGCAACAGTCCGGCGATGACGCCACAACAATCGCGTCGTGCCAGCCTGCTACATCCGGATCATGCGCGATTGCAGCTGCATTATCTTCACAATCACCATAACGTGGGAGTGAAAAGTCCGTCATCGCCGGACAAAACATCTTTGGACGAGGACCACGAGGATCGACCCGCGCCGCCAAGTCCCTCCAGTTCGACCACCAGCAGTTTGCGATCGATGCCAAGCTCGGCAATCGTGTCGATGCACTCGCAAGACAGGAGACGTAGCAGCAGGTAATTGACTTGATATGTTTAGACTGCACTCTATCCGATATCTTTAGTCAATGAACAGATCTTGTTCTTTATTTTTATTCTTTTATTTTATTTTATTTTACTGCTACTTTAATGCTCTTCTATAAAGGCCATAAAATGAATAAAAGATATAATAAATATATAACACATATTAGTATAGATTATAAAAATATAAAAATATTTAATTTGACAAAAGCTCTCGTAATCAAAAATATTTAAATGTGGGATGCTGACACAACATAGAGCATTCTGTTAAAAAATGTTGCTATTATATAGTTAAAATGATCTGTGTATGTGTTAGTATTTATAATTACTTAGTATAATAATTGTTGATTAAAATGTTTATAGTTGTTACAGCTATAATATTAATAATTATATTTATAGTTTTAAAAAAATATATATATAGAGTTAGCATAAAAGTGATTATAAATTATAATATGAATATCTATATAAAAATCCGATGTCTTCTAATTAAAAATTATGATTAAATGATATAGCAATTGCATTTTTTCTTTCAGTGTGAGACAACATTGGGGGAAGTTATGATCCTTTGTTTATCGTAATAACATAGATAGTCAAAATTATATCAATATTTAGATGTAAGATGTAGGCATTTGAGAGCAATTTTTCTCCCGAATTATATTATTCTCCCGAAGAATATGAACAAAAATATAGTTTATAGAATTTCTTGTAAAGATTGTGACATATATTGGACAAACAAAAAGAAAATTAAAAACTAGAATTAATGAACATAAAAATCAAATCAATAGAAAGACAAATAATTTAACTGTTATCACAGAACATAAGTTAAACAATGGACATGAATTTAAATGGGATGATATTAGAATTATAGATAGAGAGAAGTATTTAAAAGATCAATTTCAAAAATGCTACATATAAAACTTCAAAAAAACATAATTAATTTACAAACCGATACTGAATTTTTATATCACATTATGTAAATGTTGTGTTTATCTATTCTTGATAAACTGTAAAATGAAAAATCCAAGTCAGACTGTATTTTATTTTTTATATAATAACTTTCCTTTCTTAATATTTTATTATTTATGACTTACAATGTTCTTGTTAAACACTGTTGACACACTTAATGTTTATTTATCATTGGTAATGATAAATTAATTTTGACTTGCATTTTGACAAGAAATTAACGTAATAGAAACGTATATTCTAAAGATGAATTTTATTAAATTTGTATTATCATTATTTGCGGTCTTACAATGTTATACTTGGTATGTTGGATGAGTACAAATGAAAAACAGCTGTAGGTAATTATTTCGAAATGTTTAAAATAACACATTTTAGACCTTAACAGTTACACAGCTGGTTAAGGATCAATACTCAATACTCAAATTGGCAATCATTTCAACCCACACAGTAATGAAATATTTCAATAAAAAATTAGTGATATACGCTGAAGATGATTTAAAAAAAAATTGAAACGTTCGTATTAATAAAGATATTATATAAACTTATTACTCAGTTTTATTGAACAGATATACGCTAAATCTAACTGCATTTGCTCTCAAATGCCTATATCTCACATCTAAATATTGATACAGTTTTAATTATCTACGTTATTACTTACTTAGATAGACAAACGATAAACAAAGGGTCATAACTTTCCCCAGTGTTGTACTCACACTGAAAGAAAAAATGCATATCATTTAATCATAATTTTTAATTAGAAAACATCGGATTTTTGTACAGATATTCATATTATAATTTATAATCATTTTTATGCTAACTCTATACATATTTTTTTAGAACTATAAATATAATTATTAATATTATAGCTGTAACAATTATAAACATTTTAATCACAATTATTGTACTAAGTAATTATTAATACTAATACACAGTAAAGTAATTATTAATACAATACAGTACAGATCATTTTAGCTATATAATAGCAACATTTTTCAGAATGCTCTATGTTGTGTCAGCTAATAATTTTCTCTTAGTATAATAAAATTCTATCTAATCTATATTGTCGGATCTCGGAGTAGTAACTATAAGTTTAATAAATATTATTGCAAAAAATATTATATTCTTCTCATCTTTTTGTGTGGTGTGAAGTATCGGCGAGTATCTATTTTTTAACCTTATCCTTGGTCGCGTATATGCGCATTTCAAGCAAGGTCTCAGAGATCCGAATGGCATAATCTATTGTATGATATACGCGTTCGACGTCGGACTCAATCTTGACTCGTGTCAAGGAACGACCTTGACACAATGCAAATATACGGAAGGTACGTCACGATGTTACGGTTGTATATGTATGTGAGCACGCGCGCGTATATGTAAGTACTAGTAGAATTATTCGCCACTTGTACAGGTTCTTGCCACAAACACTGAGTGGTTCTTTGAGGACCTCAAGAAAATCGCTTTTCTCCCCCAGTCTTGAAATCAACCCAATTTTGTTCTTTTTTTGCTCATATTCTATAATCTTACAAGCGAGCACGCAGAACCTTTTACGAGGTCAAGACATTGGATCGTCTTGATAGAGGCTCACTTTCCATCTTATTTTACTATATTTTTGTTTGCAGACAATTCCCATCGTAAGTTCTTACTTCAAAGCAAGAACTTATGATGGGAATCGTATTCGTGTCTAAAGGTTAAAATCGTGAGAGAGATTCCAAAATGTCTGTCAAAAAATTTGATAATTTATGTTTGATTTAATCTATAGTTAAATGAAATAAATAATTAAAGCAGATAATATATTAATTATATAACAATTACAGAAATAATGTGTATGTAAAATATAAAGATTTTTAGGATAAGAAAAGAAGGTTGAATAATTCATTTATTTTTAAAAATAAGAAGAAAATAAGGACTTGTAAAAGTATAGTGACATAAATATAGTGTACATTATTGATAAAATATTGTATATTGTATTTGAATTTACATTACACATTAATAATTCGTAAAATGTTGATTCGTACGTTTCGAGCTATTCCCAGCAAAGAAAAAATTTGATTATGTACTCTTAGGAACATTGAGATGGAGTAGCTCTTAGATTGCCAAGAGCTGTAAAAGTTCTATTGTTTCATCTTCAGAATAAGAGAATGCCTAAATGAAAATATATAGACATTGTCCCCGAATACCAATTGTCAGACCTTATAGTAACAATAATACTTAATTATTATAAGAATAAATATCTAAGTCGCGATTAAAGATCAAAATTAAAATAAAATGGTTTAATAATATTTTATAATTACAGACTTTTCAATTTGGTTTTTACATGCGATTATTTTTTAATTAACCTTCATTTTTAACTTTTACAGAAAAGCAGCACTATATAAGTATTGCTCTATTTTTTTATATTGTAATTTATAAAAATAATTTGCTCTACGGTACTTGTTTTACGGATGGAATTCCAAATACTAAAAGTAACTGTTAGATGATTACCAATGATTACTACATATAATATATTCACAAATAAAAACTTATACATAATAAATCTTATTTCTTGATTGCTTGTATATTGTAATGTGCCTTTCTTCTTATTCGATTTTCAAGCATTATACTTTTTGATTAATATTTTTTAACGTTAAAAACATTGTTAGTTTCACAAAAGTTTATTTTTCTCTACTGTTAAATCTCTATTAAATCTAACATTTTAAATTTTGTGAATTTCTAATATACATATACCTATCACAAATTTGAATTTAGTGAATCCAAAATCTTTTATAACAAATCTTTAGAAAACTTGTTCGTTTTTAAATATTGATATTACGTAGCAGAAACACGAGAAAGACAAGAAACTATTGTATATAGTGTTCTGGAGATAGTGTCATATTTTGAGATTAGGAACTATAATAAATCTTACTTAAACGAAAGCTATAAGATTTAAAAAATTGATTCATCTGCCCTCTGAAAGTTAATTATACTGGTATCATGCTCCTGACATGATTGATATTTGGAAACAATGTCTATATACACTTCCATCTCACCGCTTCCGACCAAGCTGATATAATACAACTTTTAATTCTGGTAATTTAAGAGATTCCATTTTACTTTTTCCTAGAAAGTTGAAAACTTCTTAAGTTTTTTTGAGCATGTGACCACCTTACAAAGCGACAAGAAAATTTCCCATTTTATCCAATTCGTAATTTTATAAAAAAAAAATGATCAAACTCACAGAAATTCAAATGACATAATATTCTTCCGAAAATAGAGATTTTAAAATCAATTTTTTAATTTTTTTTTAATTTATTCACTTTTAACGAAGATACAGCTTAAATTATTGTTTAAATTTTGAAGCGTTACAGATTTTTGCTCTAATAATTAAAAAAAAAACACTTTATTATTAACGTTTTGTTGCAATACTTTATTAATCATTAATTTGCATGCTATACTCTCTCACACTATTCTTAATTTATTACTTTTTCAAGCATGCTATATACTTTTATTGAACTTTTAAATATGATGCATCAAGAATAGATATATTATTTCAAATAATATAATATAGACAAATAGTATATAATAATTATTAACTAAATAAGTTTTATTAACAAATATACAGTAATAATATACAATAATTAGCTAAAATAATTAGAACAAATGATAATTAGCGCGTGGCGTGTAAAATAATTAAAAGATCTCCATGATTTTTTTTCATCAGCAGATACAGCATGTTCGATGCTCTGGATTTGGAATATGCTTTACTGAGAGCCGCAGCCCGTGGTTCCGTGGGCCCGTACTCCCTATCGGAATCCCTTCACAAGTTGACCTTCACCCAGAGTCTGGCCTTTCCTGCTCTAGCTCGCGGACTTGCCGCCAAGCAGAGCGTACCGAGCGGGAGGTCTCAGCAGCCAACGGAAAGCGGACTGAACGCCTTCGCCAAAGTAGTGACCGCGATGGTACTGATGCTGGTGAGCGTGCTGGTTTTCGGTGTGGTCTACAAGTTCGCTAAGACGTGAGGCTGGCTGCTGGCACCTGGTCGATATACTGAATCGATGCAGGATGGCAATCGTCTGGGTGCCGGCGACTTCTTCAGCGATGTCTGATGAGGCCTGAGAAAGGGTCTAAATCTCAACCCGCCCCGCGCAAGAAGAATTGACAAGCGATGAAAGAGACATAGGATATTGTGTGATACAGTCCATGTCTAAGATAACGTTTCAACTAAGCATTCGTTGGTCCTTCGTTGCCGAGATTGATGTGTGAATGGGAAATGAATGGAACAACTGCGATATATGACTCAATTTAGAGTAATCGGTCAGGTTGTAATAAGATTTTATACGATATCTTATTGTCTTGGGTGCGGTCTCATTATAAATCCTTCGAAATGTTTGATTGATCAATTAGAAGAGAGAATTTCATTATTTGACTAATCAAAGAATTCTTCAAAGCATTTGTAATATCAAGTTGATCGTACTCTTTGTCGTGTAATCATATATGTATTTACGTACTTAACGTAAAGTTTCAGCGAAGATGACGCTGTCATAAGAAGAAATGCGAGATTAGTAATGAAAGGCATATTATAACATTATCGATTTGACAATCCGTCAAAGTGACAAAAAATATATGAATCCAATTGTATACATATATACATATAATATTTACATATTGTGAATATGTATAAATAATATGATGTCGATAAAAAGTTTCGAGATATGAAAAACATGTAAAATGAGGAAATCTAAGAAGAATTACAGAATGCATATTTCCTACAAGAATATTTAACCGGTTTATTTCTTGAAAAATAGTTGTATGTAGGAATCAACAAAGAAAGTTTTACGTACCGATGAGTGTACTCGATCCAAAATAACGAATACAAACTTATGCTCTGAGCTGCGGTATTATCGAAGAAAATATTTTCGCGTCGCTTTCCATGGTACTTCAAGAGCCGCGGGAAACTTATTAAAATTAAAATTTTTCACCGAGTTTTACTCGGTTGATAGGCAATAACTGGGATGAGTTTCGGTCAATATAAGTCAGATTGCAGTTGTACGACGAGGAGAGGACAATTGTGGGTCGAGTCATTCGTTGACCTGTCTATTCCGCGTGGTAACGTTTCAAATGGAGCGCGCTTTATGCAATCGAGCGAACGCTCAAAACTTCAATCGTGATTTTAATCCTCCAAAGTTGGCAGTAGATTTATTGAAGTTATTCAATTATAAATCTCTTTGTCAAAAATGTCAAACAATTCAATTTTCTTTATGCATCTACGAATTTGAATTATTTTTATTATATTATTATATTATTAAAATATATTTAACATTCATTTCATTTTATATGAGTTATATGAGTTATTTTGGTTGATTGAAAAATGAATTTTTAGTGCCTTTTCTCCATCTGCAATCTGGGCATTTTTTGATACAAAAAAATTTTATTGTCAAATTTTATCCTTATTTTTGTTCAAATTTCAATGTTATTAAATAAACATTTTAATATTTAAGTTAAAAAACTATTTGGTGATGTAATGGAGATGTTGAAAAGTAATTCTAAAGTAATTCTAATTTAAATAATTTTAAATTTTTTAAATAATTAATTTTAAAAATAATTAATAATTTAAGTAAGTAATTCTAAATTTTTCCATATTTTTTGAAAGTCTATATAGAACAGTAAAAAAACTTGAGTTGAACAAAGAAGATCCAGATTGGAGAAAATAAAAATATAATCGCAGACAATTTTACAACAGCTAAAATAAATAAATTAATTCTCTTAGAAATCTCAATAATTGTACAGATTTTGGCATCAGCTCTAGAGACTTAATCGCAATTTAAATACAGATTCTTGGGTTTCAAAGTGAAAGTCAAGAAATGATCGCAAGTGAAACGATAGCCGTATTTACGGATTATATCTTCGAATTTTTGAAACAGAATCTTCCTTAGATAATTCTTAGCACGTTTTTTTTTTATACGTCGAACGTTCTAGACAGATCCAATCTGCATAAGTACATTATATTAATCTGAAAGAAAAGTTTCGATTGAGATGCGCGAACATAATTTGTTTAGAACACGGAATAACCTTTTGACCATGAGAATTTTTTAATCGTTTAATTAATTGTTATCTTATTAATATACCAAAATTTCCTAACTAATATCTACGTTGCTTTGCAGTGCCTTGTCCGCGCGCAAAATTGCCATCTAACATGGACGCCGCATGCGGAGGCATAATTTCGCGAATTTTTTGGAAACCTCTAACAACTGTCCAAGTGCTTTACACAAAACTTCTATCCGTGACAATCGGCCGGGAAGCGCTCGTTCCCGGCAAATTAAATTATAATGTTAAAATGCGACTCGGTGGTACTTTGACTTCCGGCCGGAAATGACGAGCACCGCGATAAACTAAGCAGCTTCCGACAATACAAAATTAATTCGAAGGCAGCTTATCGTCTATGCTTCGTCTGAAACACGGTCGAGGCTTGAAATCGAATCGAAATCGATGCGACATTGAATAGTTTTCGTGCTAGTCGATCAACGTTAAAGCTATCGTGTATTTTTATAAAATCTCATATTGATCGTTATGTCAGTAAGTAAAAATAAACTCACTTGTTATACCTTCTCATTAAAGAATATTCTAAAGGGTATAATTTATTTTTGCTAGATTTTAAAGTCGATTTCGATTCCGTTTCCAGCATGCGAAAGCTCAAACAGACATCCTTGAGCTTGTTTCGTACAGCCTAGAGAGAGTCGTTTGTTTTATATATAATAAAATATAATAAATATATAAATACGTATATACACATTATATATATTGTATATATTTATGATCGTTACAGAGGCGTATCTTCTTTACTTTGATGTTGTGCTCTGTACGAAGCAACGAAATTTCTAAAAATAATCCAAGACGCGTCACGATATATAGCGGAACTACCGCTCTCTACTTTTTTTAACTATCGCATTGTACGTTATATACATATATATGTAACGCTACATGTTGCACTACGATATGTGTAAGGAAAAAAAATTCTTTATTCTTTCCTTATATACGCGATGACATACTCAAAACGAATCTCGCGATAATGTTTTTTCGTGCTCATTAAACAAAACCAAAATTAGTGAGAGTCTTTACATCACGTTTTATTTTACAATTCTACAAGATTATGCTGTTTTGAAATTACTAATAAAGAAATCGTGTTTCTCTTGCACCAGAATTTATATCGACTGTGAAAATTTGATTTCAATTCTTTTAATCTGCTATGTGTCTCAAAGTTTTGCGACAGGATATAAGAATTCTAAAACAGCACATTTTTCACAAACGCTATGTGAAGAGAAGATAAATAAGTTGCTTTCCTTTTTTTTATTAAAAAATTTCCGCGCGTTTCTTTTGTATTAGAATTTATTTTAAAATTTTATGTCTATTTTTTAAATCTGTGATACTTAAAGTTTTCGACACAAGATGAGAATTCTAAAACACATGTTTCAAATGCTATTTGAAGAGAAGATAAATACAGCCATTTCTCTTGTACTAGAATTTATATCGATTGTGAAATTTTGATTTATTTTATTTTTTAATCTTCAATAACTCATAGTTTTGCAACACAATATGAAAAACATTTTTTTAAACAGCATTTTTAAATTCCATTTGAAAAAAAATGTAAATTTTTTTTCAAACAAAATTTTCGTTTCTTTTATACTAGAATGTATATAGACTGTGAAATTTCAATTTTTATTTTTTTAATCTGCGTTTCAAAGTTTCACATTATGTGAGAATTTTAAAACAGCATATTTTCGAATACCATTTAAAGAGGAGATAAATAGAACTATTTTTTTTCCAGAAAATAACCACATGTTTCTCTTGTTTAGACCAAAATTTATATTCATCATAAAATTTTTTTCTATTTTTTAAAATTTGTGTCTCGAGTTTTGCGATACGATATGAGAATTCTAAAACGTTTTCAAATGCTTATATTTGAAGACCAGGTAAATAGGCCGTTTTTTTCAGCTGCATATATGGCATATATGGGAAAGCGTAGGCCATGTTTATCATGAGGGAAAAAAATATAGATAAAGAGAAGCGAGAATGTGAAAAGCGCATCTGGAAAAAAACTGACCTAAATTATAGTTTTTTTTTCCATTGTAACGATATCATCGACTTCGTGCAACGATAATAAAATTAAACGTGGAAAATTGGAATATTTTAATTTCATGAAGTTTATCTTTTTTGTGTGTCTAGAAAGGAATGATTGAAAGGAGGATTAAATCAGAAATGTAAAGTGTGCAGGTTTTGAATGTGGAACAAACGTTCGCATAGAATTTTGCGTAGAATGACATTCGCAGATTTTTGAATGGTGGTATATATGTTTCCGTATTGTAATACTTACTGTTCTGTTCAGAGATCCTCTCGCATCTCTTGTCCCAATATCGGCCGATATATGAACCGCGAGAATGGGTCGATTCGATATAAAATTGTTGCACGTTGAATTTAATCGTGCCAATATGTATGGTCATACCAAAACGTTTCCTGATTCTAGCCGTCTACGCTAAATATATACTGCTTGTAAACGTTGTAACTATTTCCTTTCGATCGTCCCATTTCGCGGTAAATTACTTTCCTTTCTTCCAGCGAAATGAAAGAGGAGAAAATAAATGGGCTACAAAATTACCAGCTGACAGCTACCACTTTAATTTTACCTTTGTTCTTGCAATTTTTTTTTAAACTTGGCGTAACATTAATAATTTTATAATTACAAGTAAATGGAAATTACAGGAATTTATTTTTAAGCTTCAGATCCGTAGGCAATCAAACTATGTTCTTTCATTAATTTCATGTTATTCTCTTGCATAAAACTCACAAAGTTCTAATTCGAAATTTATTTACAAAGATAACATCATTTTTAATATTAACATTTGCCACTCCTGTCGTTTTTAATTGATTTAATCCTAGATATTTAATAGATACATTTGATTTCGAATCAATTGCGAAAGAGTTGAATTGAAAGACAAAATTCTGCTCTAAGATGCTAAAAAATTTCAGACTTGTTTATATATTTTATATATAATAAATGGAAAAAAAATATTTGCGATTGTTACTTTATTTCTTGAAATAAAAAAATAATAATAATAAGATCTTAAGATGTGAGAATAATAATAATTAAAGATACTAAGAGCAAATAAGAGTCGCTGAAGTTGGTACCCGATTAAATAAAATTTTGAATGTGGAAAATTGGAATATCTTAATTTCATGAAGTGTATCTTTTTTGTGTGTCTTAGATAAATACCGTAATTAAAGAATGATTGAGAGGAAGATTAAATCAGAAATCTAAAGTATGCAGATTTTGAATGTGGAACAAACGTTCGCATAGAGTTTCGCATAGAGAGTAGAAATTCACATTAAAAAATAGAAAAATTATAAATTACATAACTAATTTAATTTTTTTGCGCTATCTTTAATTTCATTATCAAGATCTTGTTAGTCGCGTTTTGGCCTCTTTAACATTAAGATAAATGTCTAGGCATCTCGAAACAGGCATAAGTTTTAAGAGTCATCAACCAAGAGTTCTTAGATTCCGTAAGCGAATAATAAAAATAAAAAATAAATAATGATCTTTCGGATCTTTCTTGATGAATAAATCTTGAAGATGATGCAAACATCTGTTTGGAAAAAGAAGATAATACCATATTTTCTCGTAGGCAAAGACGCCATTTATTATCTCACTGACGCAGGAATGGGGTTTCTCGCGTAGTTTTACATGTTACCCTCGGATTTTCGCGTGCAGCTGCGTGTGCCGCGCCAGAAAGTTGAAAGTTTTACAAGTTTTTCTTCTCATTTTGTTCGAACTTACTCCGTCACATTTAAAGTGCTAACATATCAACAGTGATATATTCCTTACATGACTATTACATGATTACACGCGGAATGTGTTTGCGAGTCCTACATCATCCGCAAAAAAAATAAATAGATCAAAAGAAATTAATAGAAATTCAATCTGCAAGAATCTCTAGAATTTTAGATATCAGAAATTAAAAGCTTTTGAATTCTTCTTAAAAGCTTTCATTTTTCATGAAACAACAACATTCTTTCTAACAAAGAAATAAAGGAAAATAAAAGATATTTTTATAAAGTCCTCCAATCTCAAGGATTAATAATTAAAAAGTTACAAAATGAGTTTCTATTAATTTCTCTTAATTAATCTTTTTATAGATTTACGTTACACGTCGATCCATCCACATTCCTTGCCTATCAACCCATGGAAATATAGTATACGTACGCGAAAGAGTCCATTTATTGCTATCTTACAAGATATCTCTTCGATCTACGTACGCGTGTGTACAATAACGTGTCAATCGATGCGTCTCCGCGTGTACACGTTTATGTCGCGTCTCCAATAACACAGAACTTGCAGCAATATTACGTTGCAACATTCTGAGCTGTTGGGGGATGTTTGTCGCGTAATATGCATGATTGTGCGGGTGAGAAGTCGGCCGGAAATGGAAGTACGCGATTCGTGGAACGATTCTGGAAGTACATTACTTCTCTCTTTTCTCTCTCCAAATGGAGAGAACCATTTTTTTGACGTTTTGCTTAACTTCTCTTGCATTTAGGCCGATACCTACTTGTTTTTGCAGTCCCATTCAAGCTTCGCTTTCATACCCACTCTTTCATTCTCTCTCGATGCTCTTTCTCCTGCAACTCTCTCGTTACATTCAACGCAACCGCGAATTATATCGCTTACTCGAATTGTCATGTGAATCTCATCGAAGAGCGAATGAAGTACAAATTACTCTTACGCGCGAGGAGAGACATTTTCTCTTTTGTGCTGAAATTTATGTCGTCATACGTAACGAAAGAGTCAGTAGAAAATTTCTTCGTGTGTGCGTTACGCACGGTCATCTTGGTCTGTGATAAACTCTCGGCGACTGTAGAAAAATAAATTGCTACCGTATCAACGATGTTCGTTTTTTTTTCTTGCGTTTTTATACCGCGCACATTTATAATTCCTAGTGCTTTTATATTTTCATTTTGTCAAGTACCGCCATTATATAGACATAATATAATAGATATCTATACTGTCTCCGATGTATGTATATCTCGTGTGTTCTCTACAGATAACGTGTGTCCGGGGAGAGAATACAATTCTTTAATATTCCTAAAAAGACGTTGCCCGCGCTTAGATCGTTGATTTACAATGGAATAAATGATAAAATTATATGTCGAAACGTCACTGATAATCGGAAATGGTAACGCGAGATAACTTCGTGCCTCTGCCAACATCTTTCTCGTCCGCTTTCTGAAGATTCTCTTCATCTCCTTGTATGTCGGCAACGAAATCGTAGCTCGAAAATTTTATTTCGAGTTACGTGTAGATCAGACGAAAGCTGAACTATCTCGAGCTAATAATTTTTCGAGTAATAATTTTTTGATTATTGCTCGTACCAAGAAAAGTTCTGTTATCAATGGGATACCGAATTCACGACACAGAGTTCAGAAATTGTTTCTCGCAGCTTTCGCGTCTGATCAATGCACATTTGGAGAAAGAAATTTAGCTCTAGAATAATGAAGAATTTGATCGCTTGTATTACATTATATTAGTAAACATTGCAAACAAAAGCTGCTTTATGTAAAATGGATAGTATAATATAATCAAGTTTGATAATAAAATAATATATATTCTGTTAAATAACAGAATGTCAATATTATTATGGAATATAAACATATATTATTGGATTAATCATTTAAAATATTTATTATGTTTTTATATTTAATTTTACTAATTTTATGTCAGAAAATTTGTGTTAATTTAACACAAGATAAATATGTTAGACAGTAATACAAACATTATATAAAAAAATTTATATAAAAAATGTAACATTAATTGTAATTTGTAAGCAAATCATGGAAGTGTATTTTTTTTCTGTAAAAGTTAACATTTGATATTTTAAATTAATACATATTTTATTCATTTATCTTAGAATTTAAAATATATTTTTGTTGTTTATTCATTTATTCATAAATTGTGTCATTTTGACACCGAGAACTGTTGAATATTTTAACATAAAATATTTAATAATCATATTATGTTAACACTTGGTGTATGTCAAAAATTTAACACAACATCTTAACAAAGACTTGACGAACCGGTTTTAATATAAAATGTTTCTTGCATAAATACAAGATATTTATGTACAGTAGCTTTACAATAGTATACACGAATGTAATGTAATGCAAGTGACCAAATTCGCTATTAATACTTATCACACACGAAGTGAATTACCACTACGTTAGTAATTATTCAGATTCTCTCGAAACGGCCGCGGCGTTCCATCTGTATCATTATATTACACCTTTGTTAACGATATTACATCTGTTCTTCTCCCTATACGGATCTATTGCTATTTACACGGCGACATCAAAATATCATTTCATTTGCGTTTTCAAACCTGCATGTTTTCTAAATCTATTACTTGTTTTTTTATTTCGAATATACCCTGTACGAGTTCAATGCACCCTCACCGTTCGTAAAACACGTGCGCACGCCCTCGTGCGTACGTACGTGCGTGCGTGTGTGCTTGCGAACGTGTGACAATAAATAGTCGACGGCAGCTGTATGCAAACTTCTCCCATCGCGATAATCAATGACGAATGATATGACGACTTGCGGACAATCGCGAACGATTCCGCTCCTCTTCAATTCCTTCTCGTCCTTCTTGCGCGTGCCATCTCTCTCTCTCTCTCTCT
>NW_012130088.1:1438503-1443117 GCF_000143395.1 Atta cephalotes
CTCTCTCTCTCTCTCTCTCTCTCTCTCTCTCTCTCTCTCTCTCTCTCTCTCTCTCTCTCTCTCTCTCTCTCTCTCTCTCTCTCTCTCTCTCTCTCTCTCTCTCTCTCTCTCTCTCTCTCTCTCTCTCTTGAGACACGAGGATCCTAACATTTAGAGAGTTCTCTACAACAATACATATTTAATTTGTCGAACGTCCTTGAGAAAAAATCCGTTCGGTGTATAAAGACGTCGTCTAATTTATGATCGTGATTCATCAGCTCCCAGAAGTTATCAAGTTGGACGTTCAGTTCCCTCTGAACGTCCAGCCCGATACCTACCGAGAAAAATCGTAACGTGTTCTTTTTGAACAACTGGATTTATATCTCCGGTGAAAGATTATTTCTCGTTCGAGTTAGAGCCTTCGAAATTACTGATAGATTATCGGGTGGGTAGGTTCAACAGGGAGATCGCTATCAAGATCGAGAAAAACGCCATCTTTGGAGACAAGATAATGCGTTAAGAGCTGACCCTTGCCCTTAACGAAGACAAGACCTCGTTGCTCAAAGCCGAAACCGAACGGCTCCAATATCTTTCGTGTCTCGTCGGTAACCTGCAAATTATTATTTTTTAAACTTAAGATAAGTTTTTTTATCTAAATCTATTTGTACTTAATACGACTATCTAAATTTAATAAAAAAATATACAGTGGTAGCAACTATAAAGGAGACTGAGACTTAATAAATTTTAATAAATAATTATTTAAATAGTACTAATATATCATTTATTTGCAAAAAACAAATATTTGCTAAATAAAAAATAATAACAGTTAAATCAAATTAATGATTCTTGTACCAAATAAATGAAATACATATATATGTTTATATTTAATAAATGATCAATTGGCTATATTTAAATAGATATTTATTAAAATTTAGTACATTTTTCTCTCAATGAGAGAAATGCATTAAAATATTTAGAAGCTATTGTTAATACATCTTTCTGATCGATACCTGAATGCAGGCGACTTTCCCCGTGCTCTCCATCCTCGACGCGACATTGACGGTGTTGCCCCAAATATCATAGTGAGGTTTCCGCGCCCCGATGACGCCAGCAGTCACCGGTCCATGATTAATGCCCATTTTCAAAACGAAGTGATTAAAACTCTGCTCGTTAATGCTTGATAGGGCTTTCTTAAGTTCCAGAGCGAACTCCACAAGAGTGACGAGGTGGCTCCATCGAGGAGCATCCTCTGACTGCATCGATTGCACCTCGGATATTCCCGAAGCTGCCATGTAGGTCGATCCTATCGTCTTAATTTTGATGATACTATGGAATTTCTTCTGATCGAGGATCTAATCAGGCAGAATAAAATGAGTTATACAAAAATATTATGAAAAAAAATATAGGAGAAGGTGTAAACTGCTACAGCCAAATCTGTCGAGAGCAGATTTTGAAAGTATTGGGTTGTCCGGAAAGTTCGTGCCGATGAAGGAAAATTGAAAGAAGATTTAAATTTTAGTTATACATTTATTAAATTATATAGGTTAGTCGGCACGAACTTTCCGGATAACTCAATATATCCTATAAATTTTTTCAATAAAATACCAGCAGAAATATAACAGAATTTACTAAAAGAATATAATGACAGGCTGTTTGTTAAAAAAACTAAGTAGAATCTGCCGATATGTAATCATTTAACTCTATGAAGCTGATTGGATTTATTCCATTCCATTCAATGACACTATGATCCAAATCGAACCCAGGCCTCTCTAGAGATGAGGTTTTGAAACAATGAGTTTTCCAGAATTAAATTGTTAGCCTAATGTTCAATCCTCAACCTGGGGAATCGATGCAAATATCTATTATAAATATTGATATATAGAACCTACAGTTTTTAACGCCGGCTCTGAACGACGGTGACAAATATATTCTCAGCGGTTTAGCATTGCCTTCCGAGAGATTTCAATCAAATCAAATTTTTATGTTCTGAGTGAATTTGAATTCTGCATTTTCGACATAGCAAGCAGCTGCGCTACATTCTACTCTATGATCATCCATTGTATTTATTAGACTTATTTAATTATAAAATCATTTTGTCAAAAATGTCGAACAATTCAATTTTCTTTATATTATGTCAAATTTGGATTATTCTTATAAAAATATATTTATATAATATTTATTCTTTTTATTACAAGTATGTCATTTGAAATTAATTAGTACTTTGTAATTAACATAAGTTAAATGGATTTTTAAACGTAATGTCAGTAGATATTGCGAATTGTATAGCGAATTTGGTTGGACGCGTTAATGCGCATTAATGCATGTTAAAGCTGTTGTACATCCAGCAAATAAAAACGGATTGGATTGGATAAATCCGTGGATAAATCAAGTTTTTGAATCCGCGTTATTCGCGAAAAAGATATCGAATTTTGTAGATACTGAACTATTGAATCCATTTCTATACATCTAGATAAATACAATAATGTTGATTCTAGTAGATTCATATAAATGAATATATGTTAATCGTTCATGATCCTAGCAAGTGACGTAATGTTGGAAAATATGCATCGAGGTGATTATAGGTATATAAATAATTGTTTTCCGAATAACCCTAGTACTGTATACTACAAAGTGTACAACATTACGGATCTACGGTGACAGGATGACTTCCGGATATAACCTGCACTGAAGTGACCAGCATTATGTCTAAATATCACTCTGTCACCGTGAATCCGCAATATTGCAGTTGGAATGAATTAATTGGTTGAACGTACAATTCATTACGTGCATTGTGTATGTTATCAAAAGTAAATGATTAATACGTATAATTCAATCGAATTGATCGCATGTTTCATTTCTATAATGCACATTGAGTAAAATATAGAAAGCAAATAGCCAATCCGTAATTATTGTGTCAAGCTGGATTACAGATAGAAAACGGATTATAAAATCCAAAAATTTTATTCGACATCGCTTCAATAAATAACTTTCAATATTTTTCAATAATTTCTCGTTTGCTAGGCACTGGTTTAATTTGTGTAATAAAAATAAAATACAAATATTTTAAATTATAAAATATAAATTTTACTTAACAGTATACTAAAATGTATTGAAAATTTTACGATATAATAATCTGTTTTTATGCACTTAGAGGAAATTTCTTCGATATTTATGGAACATGTAAAAAATCTTATAGAAACAGTTCAATCTTGATAATCATGTAAGTTTATTTTATCATATTTTGAAAAACTTTATAAAGATTTGAGTGAAATATATTTCTCACAAATAAATTTTTAAGTATCTTTCTCTTAGTGTATTTATATTAAACACATATTTTTATGTCTGCAATTTATGTACAATGACTTTAATGTACACCAGTTCGTAAGTGCATCCAATCAAATTTGCTACATACATGTTACAGATTTTAACGTCAGCTTTGAAAGATTAAATGTCGTATTCCATTTATATATTTACAAAATGACAGATTCTATTCAGTTTCCATCGACAATTTGCCATCGGATTATATCGGCAGACTGTGCTAACAAAACACGAGTTTAATACAAATGACAGAGATGATACCGGATCTATAGTAATCTGAGCAAATCTGCTGCCAATTTATCGTCATGCTGCAGATAATTTGTTTATCGAGTATAATGGAGAAGCTTGACAGAAATAAGATGAGCAACGAGAAACTTACGGCGTCGAAGTCAGAGATGACCTCATTCAGGAACCTGAGACACTCGAGGCCTTGATTGTTGATGCTCTCCTCGCTGTAGAAGTCCGCGAAGTTTGGCATACTGGCAAATAGCACGCCCACTTCGGCGTAGCTCTGGCTGTAAAGATCGTCGTAATGCCTTGCATGCGATAAGAAATATGCGGCTACGTGAGGTGGTAAAATGTTGTATATTAGTGCTCCATTTCTTCGTTTCATGTCCGCTGCTCGTTCCCTTTGCGCGATTACCTCTCGTCCTCGCAGATACAGCATCCTTCGTGCCTTCTCGGCCTATATATAACATTATCTTCGTTAAGTTTGCCATTTAAAATTTTTCAACTAAATTTTTGATCGCAATTCAATTTCTAATTAGTCTACATTTTTACATTAATTTTTACATTAACTTTAATTTTACATTAACAAATTAATTTACAATTTAATTAATATTACGAAATAACTATACGTATATACGGAAAGAATAATTTTACTGAAAATTTAAGTAGATCTGAAAATAATTTCGTTTGGACATTAAAACAATTATGTAGGACGCTCGAATTGATTACTAAAATATTAAAACTTTTTGCAGCATTTTCATTAGCGCTTAAATATTTTATATAATTACTTTAATAATTCAATAAAATTATTTTCTATATCTAGCAAAATTTTTAGATAGTTCAGCAAAACCGTATTTATAGAAAAAGAACGTTTTTTGCCAAAATATGAAAAATTTAGATATAAATACATCTGAAATAATTTCATTGAAGATAAAATTTTGGATATTTTAACAAAATAGTTCATTTCATATGCATAACTATATACGCACTCAAGAAATAATCGTACAATTTGTGTATTTACACACACACACACACACACACACACACACACACACACACACACACACACACACACACACACACACACAC
>NW_012130088.1:1444816-1451195 GCF_000143395.1 Atta cephalotes
ACACACACACACACACACGACACACACACACACACACACACACACACACACACACACACNCACGCACACACACACACACACACACACACACACACACACACACACACACACACACACACACACACACACACACACACACACACAATATATACATATGAAAATTATATTCAGATATTGATATCAATATGAAAAATTAGCTAAAATGGATAAACGACTAGCACATACTGGAACATCGCATATATTTGTAATCAATAGATAACAGAGAAAAATATATGAGGAGTAGATTTTTAAAATGCGTTTTGTCAAAAATATTTGTAATTAAGAAAACGAAAGAAAAAGAAAGTCCGCACACAAGAAAATTACGTACGTACTTTACAAAAAAATCAGAAGGATGTGAAATATTAAACAAACTAAATAATTGCTAAAAATGTTAAACAAATGCATTTGTTTGTATCTAGTACGTTAAATGTATGTTAAAATTGTATGTTAAAAAATATACTTCGGTTAATGCACTTCGGAAGATTAATTTTTTTTCAGCATATATATTAACAATAAAAAAAATGCTTTCTGAACATCTCAGAGTAGCTTATATTATAATATGAGTCTTTCAACACTGAATACTACGCCATCTCTAATTAAAAAAATAAAATTTCGGACAAAATGCATTTTAGAATTCTGCTCTTCATATCTGAATTATTTGTCAAATTTAATAAGAAAATCTCTTTGTGACGTTTAGTCAAATAATAGAATATAAAAATGGCTGTGATTCATTCAGTTCTGATTGGATTTTGAGACATTTTGTTCTATATATTGTTAGAATATTGCTGCTATAATTTTATATAACAGACAATTTTCTACTAGATAAAAACCAATGATGATAATGTTTTAACTGTAATATTTAAAATTCCAGAGTGACAACATTTTTCTAAGAACGGAAAGAACAATTTTGTTAAAAAATTTAGATTATACAATCTAAAAATCTACAAATCTAAAAATAATTTTGTTAGATAAAGATATTTATAAAGGGAAACTCGAATATGAGCAATGTCGCAAAAAGTTCTGAAATTCTGGCAATCAATTTGAATGTCCTGCATAAATATTTTAATAGTTCAACCAAATTATTTTCAGATACTAAATTTGTAGATATATCAGTGAAACTATTCTTTTCGTGTAGCAAAATTATATAATCTTCAATCGAACTCATCTATGGAATTTTCTCGCGTTCTAACTCGTACGCGAATTATATTTCTGTGACACTGGACAGGAAATGTTTCGTTAGGACGAAAATTCCGTGAAATTGCTTTCGCTTTTCTCTCATTCGGCACTTTTGATAGCAGATAGAGGCTGCTAGGCGGATAAAATGTCATTCAACGCGCCGTAAAAAGTCCACTCAAAAATTACGAATTATCGAGATCCAATTTCTCGATTGAAGCCGTCATCATGGCTATCCGTAAATAGATTATGTTTCTATTTTACGCCCAAATACTGATTGGATTATTTTAGACAAATCATAGCGCATCGATTCATTTTCTTGTACATGAAATGGAGTATGATTTCAGTAATGAAACCAAAATAATTAATTCGAAATATTGAAAATAGAATACGTAATTAATAAAAATTATATTAAATTAATAACGTGTGTCAATTTGTACGAATAATAGTGTGAATTTACGATATTACATTTAATATCTATATTTAACGTGACACAGAATAGATTATTGAGGCAATCGTAGGCGCGGTTTTATAAACCCATGAGAATTGATTGTTCTTTTATCGACATGTCGACCTTGAAGGAAGGAATCATTTTCACTAGTCGTTCCATTCTCGCGTGCTGCAACACTCCGTAAATCGATCGGCACGTAATGCAGCCAGTTTCCCGTTAAACCTTGCGACAATCGACCATTGCCAATGTCAACATTTTTAACGATAACGAATCATTATAATAAGATGGTATAAATCTCGACGATATTCATAACAATTTAAAATCTTTCTAAGTAAAACATTTTGTACTTACGTATCTCGCCACGATGACTAACGCGGTCGCGATAGTGAACAAAGTGGCTGCTAATGAATATTTTAGTGGAAAGGATATGTCTCGATAACATGCCATTTCTTCTCTGTTGAGGCTCGATGAAAGGAACAGGACATTGATGCAGGACTGCGCACCGGCAAGGAAGTACATCAGGCACGCCTTGGTCAGGTAACAGAGATATGTCGGCATCGAGATAGCGACCAGCGCAAGGACACCGACGTATGAATAATAAGAAGGATATGGACATCGCGGAGACCACTTTAGAGTAGTGTTTTTTAGTGGCTCGATGTCATCGATGATCGCGCAGTTAGCCTACGTAAAACAAATATAAAAATTATATATAGCTAATATTATTTGTCTACTTTAAAGAAACTAATAGCAAATTCGATTGAATGCATTCAGTGCACAGCACATTAAAACCGTCATCACAAATTGTGCATTTTATTTTTACAGATTAATTCAATGTACAAATAAGGCTTTAATCTTTAATTTTAACTATAGTATATTTTTTAACTATAGTGTATATTTTTTAACCGAAAATTCGCTATAAGTTTTTATCAAAAACTTAATATTTTAAACAAAAATTTGTACCAAAAATTTAAACGCTTTGAGATATTAAAAATATGAATGATAATATCCTAATCCTAGTGAAAATAAAAATCGAAGAGCGAATTAGAATAAAGAAAATAGAAGAAGCGTTTTAAGAGTGTTTTAAATGCTTCTCTTAAGCTTTACTATTTTAAATTTCTTATATAGAAAAAAACAATTTTGCTAAATATACTATCAAACTTGACAAAAATAATTATTACTTTCTTTTCGCGTAGAAATTTTGTTTACGTTTCTATGTCATTCTTCCCTTACATTCGATTCGTCTCCGATCTTTATTTTCACCAGAGTAGGTTTTAATGTTGAAAATTATATAACAAGTGCAGTTCATTAAATTGTTGCTGAAAAATGAGTTCAAAATTTCCGTAAAAAAATTAATCTGAGATTTCTAAGATAAGCGAATTAAGATAGAAAGAAAAAATTCGCTGAGCGAGTGGTCGAGTTACAGCAACAAGTATTGATCAAAAATAGTTGTTCAAATTCATACCATATCTAACAACAGAAAGATTATGAGGGAGAATATCATCAGAAGTGCGAGGGTACTCCTGAACCACGCCGCCCTAACCGCTCTGCCTAGGCAGGTAGCTCCGGCCAGCACGATACCGAAAAGAGTTACCACCCCGGCGCCACCCCACGTGAATGGTCCCCAGGGCTGCATCTTCCAGACCGGGGCTGCGCACATCGTGACCAGAGGCCCACCAAGAAGCGACAGAGGCGAGAAGGCCTCCTCGACGCTGTGAAACGCCGTTTCCACATTCGGATCTTTGAATCGTAGTGTCAACCAAGAGGCGTGACCTTTCAGGTCAGTTCCACCACCTACGAGTGTTCGTACGCTGACGTCACATTAAGGTTGAGTCGTTAATAAGCCGGATGTCCATCGATTGATATGGATTATTATTACACTTATTTTATTAGTTTGTTACTTTTGACTGATTCTTATGTATTTTCTGATGCCAATTCCGAAAATGGGGATAGAATTTATCTTATGAGCTTCAATTTTTTATAATCGACATACCTTTTTTTAAAAATTTATGCATTTTTCTAACAACAGCTGGCGCGTATGAAGTCTTTTTTTTAATTAAAATGAATAAAATAAATGTTTCAAGTCTTTTATAACAAAAAATCATGTTAAATTTAAAAGCTATTCCTTATAAATCATTTATTTATTTTTAAGCGGAAGAGATAAAGAAATTATTCTCCTCGTAAATTTGACGAACGAAATCTCTTAGCGCAAAAAAATATACTATAAAATACCCTATTAAATTGATTTAACATACGAATTTGACATAAAACTTAATATTAAAAAAATGAAATTTTATCAACTAATAAATATCAAAATTAAAATATCAAAACAGAAAATATCAAAATTTATAAAATTTTATGCATGTTATTTAAAAATTCTCTTCTTATAAATTTGACAAAACAGGCATTTAAAATTAGTAAAAAAAAATACTATGTTTCTTATACACACAACAGATCAATTTAACATTTAAAGAATGAAATTTTGTCGATTTATGTTCTGGACGGATTCTTGCTGAAGTTATGTTCTTTGTTTTATTCATTTGCAAAATTAAAAAATTCTGATTTTAATAAATTTGAAGATTCTTGAACGCGAAATTTCACAAATGTAAAACAAATTGTCAGTCTCCGTCGATAGTAGATCTCGAATGTATTTAAAATAATGATAATAGAAATAATGATAATAGAAAGGTCAATTTATGAGCAAATAATTAGATCAAAAATAAAATGGTTTATTAGAGTGTTATTCAATTATTAAAATGTAATATATGGGAAACGTATTTAAAATTTTTAGATGGCCCCTAAAGATTATTTTCGCGATTTTAATGAAGTTTGTTATGTAATTGAATATTAATCAACATAGTGATACGCTTTCGCTTGAGAGTCGATAATTCGCAACCGATGAGAGTAACTTTACGAACGCATGCGCGAATTTTTAAGCCGCTTACCGAGTCGAAATAAAACAACGATCCATTTCCAATCTCCTCGGATTTAATTTAGCCGAGTTTAACGTTCCCCAATTTCAACTTAAAATGTCTGACTTTTTCATTTTTACCTCTGCTGTCAAGTTTCTTCCTTAGACGTTGCTGAAATTCCTCGGAATCCTCTCGAATATTATCCACTTTGTCTTGCACATTCTCTATTATTCTTTGCGAGTTTTCCGCGTCCGCCAGTGACGCGAGGCTTTTCGTCACTGCTGGCTTAAATGGCTTCAAGGCTCTTACGATGAAGTAAGTGACGAGGCCAGCTTTCTGGAGTGCCTCTTCCCGATCCTCTCCGTGCGCCGGCTCGACCTCGAATTCCCCATTTAGGAAACTCAGCGTCGAATTCGAGATGTGTACCCTCCTTAAAGCATTTGTTTATTTATGCACTCCGCAAGACTTTTCTGAACGAATAAAGTAAAACGGAAAGAGTTTTTTTTTTTTTACTAAAGTATTCAAATATTAAATTAGTCGCAGATTTGAAAATAATTTTGTTAAATCATCAAAATAATTAATTAGGACGTTCAAGCTGATCATTAAAATGTCGAAACTTTTTGCAACATTGCTCATTGTGCTTGAATATCTCACATAATTATTTTGATACATTCCAATAACTTGATATATTCTCATAATCATCTTGATACACTCAAAAAAAGACATAATAGTAACTTTAAAACAACTATTATATAATTGAATTAATTATTTTAGTTGCAATAACTGTAAAATAATTTACTCAATACGCACTAAAAAAAATTTACTAAATCTTAATATATATTATTTTGAACAGTACTGAGTAAAAATTTATTTACAGTAAATAAATACTTAATAAAAAAGTGATAGTTAAATCAAAATTAACGGTTTTTGCATCAAATAAATATATGTTTATATCTAATAAATATTTACTTAAAACTATTTAAACAAATATTTATTAAAATTTATTTAGTATTTTTTACAATACGTTAATTGTACATAAAATTTGTATAGTTATCTTTATATCTTTATATACATATTAGTTCAAAATTATTTTTAGATCTAACTAAATTTTTAAATACCTCAACAAAATCGTTCTTTCCATATAGAATATCGTATTATTCTTTCGCTCAATCGCGTTACTATCGGATAAAATAATATTTGTCATCATATTAGTAACTAAAAAGTTAAGATCAAACGGAATACACACTTAGCATTAAGTGAAGACTCTTTTAATTCGATTGTAATTAATTCCCAAATATAATAGCATCTATAATTGCATTCACAAATTAAACAATTTTATATATAAGAAGCTTTTCTTACCCCGCCCTACCACTACTCTCCATTTTATTTGCCAACTCGACGTCTTTGCTGTAGACATCGAATTGCCATTGCCTCTGTCCGAGAACCCCGGCGAGTACCGCACCCGTGTGAATACCCACTCTCATATCGACGGGGCTGTTAGTCGTTTGCTGAACATATTTAATCGCTTCCACCATAGACAGACCCATATACACACAAAGGACCGCATGGTCTGGCCTTTCGACAGGTGCGCCACTTATGCAGTAATAACAATCCCCTAATATCTTGATGCGCATTTGCTCGTATCTGTGAATAAGATTTCATACATATTGCATAATTTTCATTACTACATTCTAATCCTATTCGATCGGAAGGAAATTTCTATACTGATTTGTGTGTGTGTGTGTGTGTGTGTGTGTGTGTGTGTGTGTGTGTGTGTGTGTGTGTGTGTGTGTGTGTGTGTGTGTGT
>NW_012130088.1:1451215-1454540 GCF_000143395.1 Atta cephalotes
TGTGTGTGTGTGTGTGTGTGTGTGTGTGTGTGTGTGTGTGTGTGTGTGTGTGTGTGTGTGTGTGTGTGTGTGTGTGTGTGTGTGTGTGTGTGTGTGTGTGTGTGTGTGTGTGTGTGTGTGTGTAAAGAAGGATACATATAAAATATATTCTTGACTATAAATAAAATATTATGCGACAACAGACGATGATCACGTAAGCAAAGTATATTTGGCAGCGATGAAAAACCTTGGTCCCCGGGGATATTGATTGCTGGTATCCTCGAAAGACTTCCTCCTGCAGCAGGATTCACAGAGTCAAAATAGTCGAAGACAAAATCGACAGGGAACTCACTGATGGAATCAATTTCGTCGTCGGACCGATACAATTTTCATTACCGCCGGCGGAAATGGAACGCGCAAGTTATGGAATTCTACCACTTTTGCCGTACCGTTTTACGATTAGCATTCGATAACACGCGAGGCCTCACTTAATATGCATATAACGGATGGAGAACAAAAATAACTCGCTATCGCAGACGGATATTTAATATCTTTTAAATATTCAACTATTCCAAATTCACCAATAATCCCAATTAACTTAATTCGTCAAATAATTACAGTATTAATTATTAGTCGAATTGAATCGTTCAGATCTGAGTAATTACGATATCGATCTGCCAGAACTGCAGCATTTCTCTTGTGTGTATTGTTCTTCACTTATAAAATCAATAGGGAGAATATAAAAATGCGCAAATGTAATGAGAAAATGTAGCTGTTAAATTTACTAGTATTAAACATTCTTCTTTGCCTTAATATAAGAGCTGCATTGAACAGATAGCAAATGTATTTAATCTTCTGAAATTGACTAAAATCTATGACACGGTTATTGTATGACACTGGATCTGTGAAATCTACTTAATACAAGTTGATTAAGAGGCTAATTGATTTTACTAATTAATTTCGAGGAATCAAAATGGCATTATATAAAAATAATTCATATAAAAAAAATAAATATCAAAGTATTTAATAACAATAAATCAAATTTGCAGATGTAATATAGAGTAGACAATATAATTACACGGAAAGATTTTACTGGAAAATCTAAAATTTTGTTAGGTATATATCTGAAAATAATTTTGTTTGATTATCAAAATAATGTATTGGAAACTCAAACTTTAGTTGCCATCAGAATATCAAAATTTTTTGTAGCATTACTTATTATTTTTTAATTTCCAACATAATTATTTTGATGTTCAACAAAATTATTTTCAGATTTGTATCTAGCAAAATTTAAAATTTTTTCGAAATCTTTCTTTTCGTATGAGTGAGTTCAAATAGACGCATTGCCAATTCCAGAAGAGTATTGACAATTGAGTCGGTCAATTGAGGGATCTACAGATCTACATCAATTCTGAAGAATTAAAGTAAAAACTTTAAAATATGTACCGTTCACTGAGCTGGTCGAATCGCGCGAAGAGCTCGTTGAGTATCTTGACTAGCTCGCTGGCGCTGTAGGTCGACGAGATCGCGGTGAAGCCGACTATGTCAGCATAGAGTATCGACACGTTTTCATGCCTAGACATGTAGATCTTCTTGAATTGCGTGTCAAAAGACGCGCCGAGATCCTGCCGCATCTTGACTGCGACGTGTTCCGGCAGAACGCTCAGCAACAGTCGCTCCTGCTCCGCGCTCTGCTCTTCGATCATCAGCTGAGCCTCCAGGCTCTGCCTGGTCTCCAAAAACGCACGGCGCTGCTGGAACTCCGCCAGGTAATAGCCGCAGGCACCCAAAATAGAGGCGCCGATGAACAGCGTCATCGTCAGGATCTACAGGACGTTTTTTATGTAGCTAACTTTACGAGTGTCTAGCACTGAGGCAGAGATTTAGTCGCGTCACTTGACGAGAACTTATTATAGACTCTCTTTATTTTATATTAAATATACTAGAGATGTGCTAACACTCTGAAAATATTGCAAGTCAAACTCCAAAGCCTTATAACTCCATTGTCATCAATTACTCACATCAATTATTCACAATCTGTCATTTAGATTCAAGCATTTATATATATATTAATATATAATTAATATAAAATTAATATTTAACATAAAATTAAATATAAATATATTTTAGTTACAGTCAAATATAAATAAAATGCCTATTTGAATCTCTGCAGTTGATAATGCGTAAATGATATACAAGAGTCATTTGAAAAATTTTGAGTCTTAACTTACCATCTTAATGAAGATGGTATTATTCGTCAAAACCATTCTACTACAATTGTACATGTATTGCAAGATACCTGTAAAAATTGTAATTATTTTGGACGCTCAATTGTTGTTTGTGCCAGTCGATATCAGGATTTTTGTAAAAATGAAAAAAATCAAATATTGATGATTATCATAATAAAAATTTACGGTTTGAAATTGAAAATTTCAAACGAAATTACGATTTGAATTAATTAACTACTCATCGTATTCACTAGATCTAATCCCCAACAATTTTTTCCTGTTTCCTAGACTCAAAGTTAGGCTCAGAAGACACAGATTTTCATCAAACGAAAACACTAATCGATTGGCACAAATGATTCTCAAACAACAATTAAGCATCCAAAATGGCTATAATTTTCACAGGTATTTTGCAAAATATGTACGATTGTAATATCAGAATGGTTTTGACGAGTAATGTCATCTTCATGATGAGGCTCAAAATTTTTCAAAAACTATCCTTGTATTTATAATGCGATAAGATATAATTCGTAAACAATTGTGCTTGGAATGTACTTACCAATAAGAAGTTAACTATATATTTGCATTGAACTACAGGCTATTTATAAATTATACATATATCTTATCATCTTATAAATATATCAGGAGATACATAATATCTTGGCGCTAAGAACACGCGCAGCGATTAACGCCAGACCGGCCGTATACTTTACTTGATACTATTTACGCAGAGACTTCTATAAGCATTTTACTTATATTTAATTTATATTTGGAGCTACAAAATTATTTTTATTTAATATATTTTAGAATTACTGCCTTTAGCATAATATTTAAAGTAAAAAAAAATAAACAAAATAAGCAACTACATTTATCTTCAGAATTAAATAAATAATCTTTGTAAGGCCAATATATTTACGGCCAATATATTTGTACGGCATTTTTTCTCATTGGCAACCAACGCAGTCGATATCTCAATCGCCAGATCACTCTTCCGGGTGATACTTCACCATGTTAGTGAACGGTAGTCAGTTCATTCCCAGTGAAAAAGCATCGAGTCGCGTATCGAAAGGCAACCTTTCGCATCGTTGCACAGCGCCATTCTCACGCTCTTTTTGTTCCTC
>NW_012130088.1:1454560-1477675 GCF_000143395.1 Atta cephalotes
CTCTCTCTCTCTCTCTCTTCTCTCTCTCTCTCTCTCTCTCTCTCTCTCTCTCTCTCTCTCTCTCTCTCTCTCTCTTTCTCTCTCTCTCTCTCACTCACTCACTCACTCACTCACTCACTCACTCACTCACTCACTCACTCGCTCTATTTCGCTCTCATTACATGCCTGTATCTTCGTCGCTCTCTATTTTAAACTACCATTGACCAAACTCTACTCGAGTGTTACTAACGACAGGTGCCACGTGCCGCGTGTCTACTTCCAGCTTTCGCTTTCACACGATATTTGCTGCCGAAAGTTTTGTACACCTCGGCCGATGCACCTGTACTGTTTATTATATCAGTCGTGCTGAACTACAGCTCGATGATATAATTATCAATTAAAGTTCTCTGCGACTTATACACATATTTGTCGATTTCTATTAATCGTTTAGTATTCTTTTATTCAAATATTACCGTTCTTTTCTTTTTTTTAACAATAAGTTAAAACAACAAGTGAATAAAAAAATGATTGTGTCATACGACAGTTTCAGAATAAAACATTTCCTAAGTCTGAGAAACTCCAGCGCATTTCATTTAATTCAATAATTGTGCTATTCTCTGTGATGAAATGAATTGCAGAGAAAATATTGAGAGAGTGTGAGAAAGAGAGAATTAAAGAGAGAAAATGTGATGATGGTGTGCAATCGCGTTTCACGAGTTTTTCTCAATTTCCCGAGATATCTTCTTCAGTATGCATCATAAACTTGAAACTACGTATAAAGGTGACTCTATATGGTCAATAATATTGTCGTCAATAATATTTGTATTAACAAATACCAACAATATTATTGATCGTGTGGTTAATATTGATGAATTGACGTAAAGCATCAACGAGTATATCTGGATTTTAAACATCAATATCGCTTTATTAGAATTCATGTATATCACAGTATATCATAATACAATAAAGATATTATACATAAAACTAAAGTGAAATATATTGTCAATAATACTGATCGTGTAAAGTTGTAAAAATATTAATATTGTCAGTATTAAGCCCAGTTGCACCAACGTTACTTTAATTTTAAGCGAGTCTTTGTCCCTGTCTCTTTTCGATTTTGAAACGAGATAAAGAGAGTTTTAAGTTTCGCTTAAAATCAAAATAATGTTGATGCAACTGGGCCTTAATAATTCAATATTAAGTACTGGTTAGTATTATTGATTGTCATGTTAATCACATATGATACGCAACACACGAGAGCGACAAACTACGGCTCGATTATCGTTCAATATCACGCTTCAAAACAAAGATATGTATGAGTCCGACTTTACTGGCGCTACAGTGGCTGTTATTGGTTTAACAATGATATCATATCGTGGATCTTGTCTTATCAATCTAATGTATTGAGATCAAGCCTATGTGATGAATATAATAAGTCGTATGTATCAGTTTTTATAAAGGTGAATAATAATTAAATTTGCAATGCATTAAATTATATTATCTGTTCAATTAATGGATCTAGTAAATTATAATAGTAAATTATAATCATTGTTGAAAAATTTTTTAACGACACAAAGAATTTTAACAGATATTCTCAATGAACCAACACAGCCAACAGTTTCAATTCAACAACTAACTTTTTCTACATAGAAAAAAATGTTTGGTTGAATTAACTAGAATTCTGATGGAAAATAAATGATCCAGAATTCTAGTTAGATCTAGAAGATTTCTGATTAAATCAATTAAAATTCTGGTTAAAATAAGCAGCATTCAATAGATTTAATCAGAAATCTAATAGATTTCTGATCTTAATCAGAAATCTGATTCGTTCATTTTCCATCAGAATTGTAGTTAATTTCAACCAAATAGTTTTGATTACGTTTTTGATTTAGTTTTGGTTTTTGTAAGTGTATAATAATTCCCAATTACTTATGTGTTTGTTTAAAATAACTTTTATTCACATAATAATTATTTACTCTACAATTTATTAATAATTATTATAATTTGTATAGCTTTATTAATTTAACAATTATTAAAATATAATTACTACATTTATATATAATAACAAATACTTTTAACAATAATAACAATAATAGCGATAATAATAGTAATTAAAATTTCCAATTGTAATTGGAATTGTCTAATTACAAACAACAATTAATATATGTAACAATTATTACAAAGGAAAGCTGTTTTAAACAAACAAGTTAAATTATCATGAATTATATTGGACAGCTACAAAAACAAGAATTAATGGAGAAGAAATTAGTTACAATATCTTTGATCTCCAATGCGACATATCGATATGCGATAAATGTAGCGTAACTTGTCGTGTTAACGTTAACGATGCTTAGTATTTAAGATTAAAAGTTATTGTCAAAAATAGTATAATTTGTGCAATTAATAGTGCTGCTAAATACGTTACCAGTATAGCCTACACATTTCACAGTTTTAACCCACATGTTTTAACAGAATGACATTTTATCACGGTATATTAATATAACGCGTTCAATTTAACACAATTCTCAGTAAGACATTATTACGATCGAATTGTTTAATATCGATTTTTTTACTAGTTCTTGATTCTTCGCGAGAGACAATGCCCGCAAAGTGAAATTTCTAATTTTTTTTTTTCGCAACTGTGTGTGTTGCGTATTCATAAAAGCGGCGGAGATACGCTTTATTAAACTTGGATCGATTGTTGCTGCACGCGTCGCACGGTCTATGGTTGACAGTGAATTAGTTTGTTGAAGTCGGTGTCGGCAACATCGTTGTTTCCATCCACCGCATGGATCGGAAAAACTTAGAAAATGTTTCACCCCTTTACTTGCAATTAACACGCGCCAACATAATTTTTATTCGTTTATTTATTCATTTTTCTTTTATGTCACGCGCAATTGTGTTCGCGTCACTTCGAAACGATCTCGACGAGACAGGCACTTTTTATGCAGGATTCGAGACTTTTCTCTCTTTTTTTTCTCGGTTTTTTTTTGCTCTAGGGACAACCATACAGACGCCACGGTATTCGCGTTCTAAGCTCGTTATCGCCGTTATCGCTGTTTTTAGGCACGATCGAAGGGATTGACTTATTAAATATAGAATGCGGTGTATATGAGTATTCAAGTTATTTTTAATAACTTTATAAAGGGGTGCTATAAATGGAAAGAGGTCACGTGGTGGATTCGCAGGGCTAGCTTTCGCAGATCTAAAACAAGTGTTTCCACGCGAGTTAAATAAATCTGTCAACGGCGCTCGAGATCTATTGGCCTCACCATTCAATTCTCTCTTCGAGCATCTCGAGTGGGCGCGAGCTTTGAATTCCAACCATCTCTTTCGAGGATCATCGATTTAGATCTGATTGATCAACGACGAAACACACATCGCTGTTAGCTGTTAGCTGTTACCTACCAGAACGTCGATAGGCTGTGATGTAAGATCCTCCAGCGTCCTGCTGGAGAGACCGATTATGGCGATTAAGTACAAGAGAATGCTGCTTGCTGTTAAGTTAGCGCAACGTAATAGCTTGAGCGGTAGAGTGGCGAACAGTAGGTAGAGAAGTAGCAGCATCCACGCCAGGCTGTCCATCGGCGTGACCTTGTTGGACTTGAGGAACAGCTGAGCGGACAAGTGCACAATCCATAGCTCTCCGACCACACACGGCACCACCGACCAGAGCGAGTTACGCGCCTTGGTACCGCTCTCGGCCCAAATCAACAGGAAGAAATTGAGGCTGAGGAACACGGCGCTGACGCAACGCGCCGGCAGCTCCATCCCCGGCGTCGACACTGTATAGAGGCCGTACAGGATCGCTGACATCAGGAAACACGTGAGGCCGCCGCGACGTTGTTGCAACGATGACGCACGATACAGCTTCTCGAGGCGGGCACTGCTAAAGCTCGTCTTCAGCAAGTTCGATGGCCTGCCACACCTCAGGTAAGAATCCTCATTCGTCGGGGCTTGCTGCGACATGGCGCCGGTTTAACGCTCGTCGTCGACGTCGTCTTCAGCTGAGCGCGCACCACGGTACCGTCACATTACTTCTCTCGTCACACTCTACCGCATCACTATGTCCGCCTCTACAGAAACAATTGACTGATCGCAGCTATCTTCTCTTCCTCCTTCTCGTGGATGCACATGGAGCCTCCGTGATTTCCGGGATGACGCACTTTTCCGTAAACACACTCACACCCGGGTGAAATCCCAGATGATATCCTCTTCGTCGTTCCACTATCTCGCCGTGAAACGAGAATAGATAGGGGCGAGGGTAGCTCGTCTTGGCCTGCGACTCCAAGTTTGATGGCCTGAACGAGCACCTGAACGGAACGCGTTCAGCGTTCAGGATTCTTCCGAGTTCGCTGACGCAGCTGTTACCCAGAAGATAACGCGGCACACGTATACTCGGACCGAGCACTATTCTCGCACCACTCACGCAACGTACACGTACACATGCGCGCCAAGATAAACCAAACTCGAACCTTCTCTCTCGGGGATGCAATGACTAGCACCCGCATGTGCACTAGCTAGCCGGGTTGCTACTACCGGCGCGGGTTTCTACTATCTCTTCTGTACGACCTATCTACCTCCACGACCGTATGTACATATATACCTCGACACTCTTTCACCCTCGTCGCCACCCTCCGTGTCTCTCTATCTATTTATCTCTGTCTATTTCGCTCCCAACGCCGCTTTCCTTCTTGCACCTCGCTCCCGTCCATGTCCAGGCGTGCGCCTTGCGATCCTGACTGCTACACGACCCTCCGACCTGGGTCGATATCAACTACCACAAACCCCAGCAGTTGATACCAGGCCCTACCTGCGCCTCGTTTACGTCCTATGTATCCATCGACCTAACTATACCTCCGCACGCACGGCCTCATCTTCCTGATTTCATCTCGAGTTCATCCCGAAGTGACCGAGTTTTTATTTTATACAAGCACAGTTGGCTCGCGCAAATCCCTTTGGGCATTATGAGCTTTATAACTCCTTCCTTAGTTCGATAGTTTCAATCATTCACGATTTGATTAGTTCGAAGAATCGTAACTAATCAAATCGTGAATGATTGAAACTATGTGATCGACGAGTATTACGATTTGATATCACGAAGGAAAGAACAATGAAATAATCGATACTAAATTGACTCAAAATTATTACTAGAAATATTTATATACTGATTTTAATTATGCAAATTGTATCATAAGTTAAATGTATTTTTTTCGAAGAAGATAAATTAAAAATAAAGTTATTTGAGTATCAATAGTTTTAAAAAATGTTTAATTAAAAATAAATGTTTAATATTTATAAAAATAAATTTTTAATTTATAAAAGTCAATTTTATTAAAGTACATAAAAATTGATTTAGATACAAATTTGAAAAGATGTTAGACCATTAAAATAATAATGCAGGACGTTCAAATGTACAACAATAACATTTTATAGTAACTAGCTTGGACGTCCTACATATTTATTTTAATGGTTTAACATAATTTATTTCGGATTCGTATCTGAATCGTAATTTTTATAAATCTCAAGTTTTTTCTGTCCTTTTATTCTTTTAATAAACTCGTGGCAATGTTGAAGAATAATACTTGTACTTTTTTTTGGACGTATTGAATCTTAATAAATGATATCTTACAATACAAAGAGAACGATTTTACCATTTCTAAAAATTTAATTAAATATAAATCTGAAAATAATTTTGGTGTATTATCAAAATAATTATGTAAAACAGCTAGTTTCTAGAATATCAAAGTTTTCTACAGCATTGCTCATCATAAGCTTAAGTTTCATATCTTCATCAATTATTTCGATAAATCCAACAGAATTATTTTTAGATATATCTAGCTAATTTTTTAAATGCCTTAGCAAAATCGTTCTTTCCATGTAAATACTAAAAGAAAATATCACTTATATCAGGATGATCTGTTTACTAATCATTAGGCGACGCAATTTAATAATCTTCATTAATCTAATTACGTTTCAGTAATATGTTTTGTTTTACTTCTTGCTTTTCTTTTTATTGTGATTAATTCTTTGTGTACCAATAACTTCATTTGAGGCTATTTCCTGTCATATTTTAGAACTGTTTGCTCAATTTTTATGAAATTTGACTTTAAATCCATTAAATAAAAAATAAATTCAAAATGATGAAGTCAGTATGATCGACAAAATTTTTTTTAAATAATTTGATAATTTAAAAAAAACGGTCTGTTTTAGAGCGTTTTTAATTGCGAAGTATAACATCAAGTTTCTAATTTTGTTTTATTTAAAGCTCATCGATGCAATAAATAAAACTACGGTAAACAGTTAGTATATATTGCTTTCCAAATCTAACTTTCAAAATCTATCTAATTATGAGTCCTCTGACATTAGATCCTCGCTCATAGAGTTAATACATTTTTTAATTTAAACTATACATTCAAACTCAGATATACCAATAATTTTATAAAACCAAATTTCATGATAATATTTTATATAGATTATTTTTTAAATTTTAAAATCAGTATGATGTAAATCAAAACATTTGAGATTTTGAATTTGTCAATATATTAATAGTGATATTGTGCACTGACATCGTGCTTGTTCTGTATTGATCTGTATTGTTTCTTATTTAAATTTTAATTCTTTGAGCCTTCAAATACTTCGTTTAATTTTTAATTTTAGAATTCTAAAAAATCGAATTCAGCAAAAGCTTTTAGAAAGCAAGATCTTCCATAAATTTTTTAAACTTTAATAGAAAGTTCCGGTCTTCAAAGGGTTAAAAGCGTTTTGTTTTGCATAGCGACATGTAAAACTATTTCGAGCATAGTTTATCGATCAATTGTTTTGCAAGAGATTCTCTTATCAGTTTATATCTTCACCGGTTTACTCTGCAACTACAAATATATATATATATATATATATATATATATATATATATTGTATATATATGTTGTTAGTATATATGTTGTAGTATATATATTGTAGTATATATATATATATATATATATGTATATATATATATATATATATATTATTGTAACTTGGTTAACTATTTGAGGTCAAGTGAGCGTAATAAATGATTATTTGAAAAACCATTCGACTTCCGACATTAACTTCCGTGACATTCAATGAATTGCTCTACAAATTTCAATTATTCATTCTTAAGATAATTTATCTTTCAATTACGTTTATCATTCTTTTGACGTCTGCATTTAATTTTTGTATATAACAGCTCGTTTACTATCGAATTGCATTCGCTATCCTTATTTCTCAGATCACGTACTATTGGAAGAATTACTCTTATCTATTTCTACTGAAAACGTCAATAATCCGATTAACTCTCGAGTCACGGTGGATTTTCTTTGCGTTCGCTGTGATTTCACTACAAGAGGAAAGAAATCCGATTCGCATTTGAGTCTCAATTAATCAATGAAGTATGTTTCACAACGTGGATCAAAAATCGCAAATAGGATGGATCGTTTTCCGATATCAATCGATTGCAAAATTGTTGATAAATCACGAGAAAGAGAAATCAACTCACAATGGGAGTAACTCGGCGAAGAGCCAAAATAGCATTAGGTTCATCAGGTGGAAGCGTGCGGAGAAATACAATGATTCTTATCGCGGAACATTACGCTGTTAGGTGCGGTAAAGTATGGTAACTGCAATCGTGATGTATCATGTATGCGAAATATCGGAGTAGTTTGATACAGGTGATTATTCCATTTGATCGTAGCAAAACTTTTATTTAGGCCTTATAAATTTGAATACATAATCACAAGTACAATATACCATGGATATAAATAACATAAAATGTTTTAACGTATTTAATCTTAGAATGCTATCGTACGTAAATTTTACGTGCAAGTGAGCGAGATCATTGATCGCTAAAGCTATGCCTTCAGTGATCAGCAGGGAGTCCAATCTGCCATGAAAGCAAGGACAAGCTTTAAAAAATTCAATTCGTTGTATATCACTTTGAACTCTCAGGTGATCAGTAACAAAGAGTGTAATAAGTGTTGTCAATTTTTAAGCAGTTTTGTGTTATTTATTTTATTAGTATATAAATGTTGAGGCCACATTGAGGACTTACACAATCCATATCATTTAAGATTAAATTTGCTTATTTTTTCTTTCCTTTCAAGTTAAGGAAGATAAATGTAAGGTATAAAATTCCTTCAGTTACATAGAAAAAACGATTTTGCTGAAACATTTTTTTTTAATTTAATTAGATACAGACTTGAATATAATTTTGTTGGACCATTAAAAATAATTATGTAGGAAACTTAAGTATGATGAACAATCCTGCAAAATATGTTTCTAAATTCTAAATTATAAATATTTTGTCATAAAAATGTAAAATGTATGAAAATTTTGTGTTATTAATTAAGAATGGCCTATTTCTTCATATGTAAAATTTACGTATTAATAGCAGTACTGTATTATTCAATATTAATAGCGTCCTAAGATTAAGATTGATCTAAAATTAATATAAAACAAACTGTATAAAACATATCCAAATCGTATATGCTTAATTAAAAGATCAAAAGATACAATAACAAAAACTAAATGATGTTACTTGATAATAACGTGCAAACTAATTGCTGAATAGTATATCATGTATATAAAAAATACATACAAGTTTTAAAATTTTTCTGAAATTCTCTTCTCTCAGAATTTGATTAACTTTACTCATGAGAAAGAGTCGCGAATATCATCCGTAATAACGTATCCCATTTTATTCATTTCTTCGATGATTTTCGGATCTTTAATTATGGATTGAATCCATTTATAATAGGGCAGCTCTTCCCTTACGCCCCCGTATGCTTTTGGCAAGTACTGGGGCAAGACGTGTTTGTGCAGACTCTCGTAATTGTTACCGTGGAAGAATAGCTTGTTTCGCATGTTGGCATCAAGCAATGGTTTGAAGACCGCGAAGATCGCGTCGAAGACCCACGACTGATTAAGGATGTGCAGCGCGTGAATTCTAATGGGGAACGCAGTTACCATCACAGACAACATCATACTTGCCACCTAAAAGAAGGATTCGTCTTCATGTCTTATTGATGTATTATTACAATAGCGCTCCTATGCCATCTTTAATTTTGTACAACTATATTTGTCACAAACAATCTACAAATAATATCAAATTCCATGTAATAAAACTCTCCATGTAATTAAACATTTTTAATAATTAAACAATTTAACATTTTTCTTACGATTTCATCATTTTTCAAAATTTCGAAACTTAAGCAGAACAAATCACGATAATGTCATAATAACATTAAAATAAATCATAAATGATTGAAAAAGTGACTTTTAGTGATTATTTTATTATTAGTGATAGTCATTTATTAGAATAATTTTGACGCTATTTTGATGTCATGTCTTATATTCTTGAATAAATTTCAGAATTTTGTAGAATAATTTTATAAGGTTTCAGAAAATTTTTCGGATTTTTTTTATCAATTAGAACATTTTCATAGAAGTACTGAAAAAGTCTACATCTTTTTTAGAATTCTTTATATATAAATTTTAAAATATTCTTTCTGATATTTCTCATATTATAATTTCTCTGAAGGAAACTTTCATAAATTCTAAAAAAATTTAAAGTACTTTTTGAATATTTTTATCAATTAAAAATAAATATTTATACCATATTAAAAATTCTTAAAAAGATTATAAGACATTAATATCTGACCTTTATTATTGTTTTTGTTTTTGATTATAAGACATTTTTAAAAACTTTTTTCACCGAAGAAAAAAGAGAAAAAATAATAACGAGGCATCAGATATACCTGAGGCGTCACGGACCATGCATGTGTCATAGAGATATCCTTTAAATCGAAAATGGCTATACCACCCATGATTTGTTGTCTAGGTTCAAGCATGCCGATTTCAAGGATTCCAACTGTAGCCTTGAAGAGCATCTCGGCAGGATATTTACGCGGATTCCAATTGCCAAAACGGTAAATCATTAAGCGCCTACCGCATTGAGTCCTATACGACGGCACCGTGATCACATCATCTTCACCTATGTACCTCATCTCGGTCGAGTTCAGCTGCTGATGGATCTCCGGATGTTCCTCTTTGAAGTTGTAGTAATTCACTATCTATCAAAAGATTCCTTGAGAAAAATAGGCTTTGATGTTCTGTGTACTGTCATTCATGAGCAAATGTCATAAAATTACGTATTCCGCGAAATTTGCATTATAAAATAGCAAATACTAGTCACACACGCTGAACATTTCATTCCATTCATTATCGCAATTTAATATAAGATATTATTATGAATTCTTGATTGTTAGATTGATATAAACTACATCATTAATCAATTATTCATCAGCTGTTTTCGTCAATTGTGTATATAATAGGCCATTTGTTTGCATATGCAGATAAGAAAATTGAGCGATAGAGAGATAGCGGTTGTCTTAAAGCTAATTTAGATAGGGAATTACTTTAAATTTATATCAATCTTTATTTTATTTTTTCATTAAAATGTTGAAATTATACCGTGGTCATTGAATCAATTATTAAAAGCGAATTAATAATTGCTCTGTTCCAAAAAGCTTTTTACTTCCACTAATTCTAATTTTCATGGAATACACACACAAATGCGCCAGGTATTTCTTGAAAGGTTTTGAAAGATCTTGAAAGATACATCAGTTCACCCTGACATAATTGTATAACTAGAAGTTTTACTTCATGCGCTTATCTTATTGATGTATTTTCACTATTAATTGCCGACAAAGATCATAAATACTCGTTATTTCAACATTCCTAATAAAATTTTATAAATTTTATAATAGAATTCAAAATGACATTCTTATCTTGTAAAGAAAAATATTTTGAATCAACAATTATTATCAATAATTATTGTTATCAATAATCGTTATTATCAATATTATTTACAATCACATTTTTGAACAAAAATTTATTGTTTTGGAAAACAATTTCGAACTAAATTACACAGAGCATACAATCCAAGATAATATAAAATAATGAAAATATAAAATAGAATAATAAAAATTAATACAAATATAAACAAAAGAAAAGAAGATAGATTTTTGCGATTAAATCAATTTAGATTACTTCTTGAGAAAATTAATGACAGAAGAAAACAAATATGCAGATTATTTTTGCAATTATATTGAATTTATTGGCTTACATTGGACATAACAAGATGCATAATAATCTTTCTTATTACTTTTCTGAATATTCCGCTAATGATCCTAAATGACGCAATCTTCTAAACGAGATTAAAATTACTGTTTATGTAGGATTGAGTTTCTGACATTCAAAAAAAATAAATAGCTACCTACGTAATTATTTACGGATCATTTAATATTTGATTTGTGTTCCTATTAGATGTATAAATTAGATACACATATTTAATTGCCAAACAAACAAAGTCCATTATAAAAATTAGCTAACTTAGGTATTTCTAAAATTGAATTGCGTAAATGACAGAAAAATTTGTCCTAATTAACCTAGCATATTAAGTGTTATTTGTTAATTTATAATTTTATCTCTCTCAAACTATGTCTTTAATTCTGTAGAGAAGACCATTTAAGTACATATTATTGGAAAATTTAATGCAAAGTATAAATAACTTGAAGAAATATTCTTCTTTTTTCTTTAATAAATTATGCACGTTTTCATATAAATTAATTTTATATAAATTAATTTACTTTTAAAAAAAATTTCTAGAAAATTTTGCTCTTCTAAAAACTGCGACTTAGAAAAACAGTGACCTTTGGTAACTTCATCGGAATTTGAGCTTCGTTTTAGGATCCCCTTAATGATTCTTCTTATGTTTTTCACTTTTAATCTACTTTAGAATCTATTAGAATTTACATTTCACAATGTTGCAATCAACGTTTCTAAGATGTTGATTAGACAACATTATTTGTAACGATTTTTCCGATAATATTATTGAAAATTATCTCCAAATCAGTGCTAAAGTTTGTTCATAATAATGTTATACAACATTAAATACAACATATTTTTTATTATATGTTATTGAGTGCAATTGTAATAACATTGTAATAATGATTTTTTGCTTATGATTTTTGTTGAATTATTAGTTAAAAAAAAGTTTCTATTGCTACACATTTTGAATTGAGGAACTTTTTAAATAAAATTGAAACGTATGTAGAGATATATATTATATGTAGAAATGGAGTACAATGTATATAAGTCAAGCTTGACTTGTTATCGTGCATTCAATTACAACTTCATTCCGACAAAATGTTTTCAATTTAATATTTTTGTATTGAAGCAAGCTACATCTAAAATAGTTTACATTTGTTTTTTTTTGTAATAGCATTCAATCAAAAATTATATAACTTTGAGAGATAATATTTAGATATAATATTTAAGAGATATAATATTTATGAAAATATATCCGCAATGTGTTTTTTAGTTCTATTACGTCATTAATTTGATATGGTTATGATATAGTAAACTTACATCACTTTATATGAAAATTTATCCCACTATCAAATAAACTGGCTAAGTAGCATATTCGTGTTTCACTTACTATAAAAAAATCTAAACAAGATTCTGGGATATAGAGAAAGATTGCCCTTATCATATTAGTATAATTTAATCATAATAATTAGTAAAAATCGATTGCTGAAATTATGCCAAGAAACACTGGTCTTTCCTACTCTTTACGTAACTAGTTTTACATTTCATATCTATAATCATAATCCGATATAATTTATGTATAATTAAATTCAAAGAGTCTTCTTTTTTTTTAATAAGTAATATGAATCAGCTAATGAATAATGTTATATGATCAGATTAAATAAATATATTGTTGATCTAAAAATAATAAAGTTGATTCATTACTTCATAATCATTATAACTTTTTATAAATTGTTAATTACATTTCGCTCGACATATGTTGGAAAATGTATGAAAATAAATATTTATCAGGATTTATAGTAGCAATAATAAGTTTGCAATATCTTTTGAGAAAAATTGAATACAAGATATCACAGGCTTGCTAATAAGTGCTGACAAATGTTTATTTTTATACTTTTTCGAACCACAGCATATATCGAACTAAATATTGTTAACAATTTTGCAGTTACAGCATTTTTCTTTGTCTCATGACTGACATTCTATTTCTGCATATGATAAACTCTTATCAGCTTTACGTGACAAAAAGCGCATTGACGCGAGCGTACTTTTAATAATAAAAGCATACGCCTCTTTCATCGATTTCAACTGTCCGCTTCGTTGCAACTGTCATTGTCAATGTCTATGTATCTATAACTCACCAGCTTATGCGCACTCTTTATATTAAAGTTTCTCGCGCGAAGAAATCTGATGAGAAAAGCGTCGTCCATCCTGTGTGGCAAACACTCGCCTCTCTCTGTGAAAGAATGCATACAGAATCTTGTTAACATCGAATAATGTAAATATGACAATATTTTTCTATTTGTTCGCGAAACGTTACAAATTCTATGAATTTTAATCATGTTTTAAATATATCTAGCTGATATATTCAAGAGATTTTCTGACAAATATTGTGATTCTATATTTATAACATAAAAAACATGTACCTAAGGAAACACAGTTGCTAATATCTTCTTTAAAGGGATCCTAAAGCCATCTGTATTATCAACTAAATAGTAATTTTTGTATAACAATTATTTTTTTCCTCTTTTACAGATTCGAAAATTCTTTTCCAGGATTAAAATATACGCATTAATATATGTCTATGGAATTTATATCATGAACAATAAAACATTTTTCTTAAGTCTGGATCTACAATATGTATTTTAAGCCGTAAGAAATTGACCAACTACAGTTGATTGCAAGGAGAATAATTAATTGTGATTCGTCCATTTCTTACGGCTTAAAAATCTATTATAGATCCGGGGTAAAATATCAATTTCGAAATTTTTTGTCGTTCTTGGCATAAACTCTACTTCACAGACAGATATTAAGCATATACTTCAATTGTGGAAAAGGATCTTTGAATCTGTAAAAGAGGAAAAAAGTAATTATTACATAAAGAGTAGAAAAAATTTTACAATCCCTTTAAATTCTTTTTTCAAATTTTTAGCCCAAAGAAGAGAAATAGCTTGCTTCTGTATTTATAACAATAGAAACATGTACATTTATGAAATCATCGTTGCTACCATTTTTTTTAATTTTTTTAATTTTTTAAAAATTCTTGTCTAAAGAAAGAAATTTTAAGTTTATATTTATGAATATAATAATAAAAATGGAATATGTATTTACAGATCAACATTATTGCTAATATCAAAATGACTATATCACAAACAACTATTGACAATAAAATCTAAAAACTTCGCGATTATATTACAAGAAAGGTGCCATAAGAGTTTTTGTGATTGTTAGTAATAATCTATTCATACCCACACACACACACACACACACACACACACACACACACACACATATATATATATATATATATATATATACATATATATATATATATATATACATGTATATATGTATGTGTGTGTGTGTGTGTGTGTGTGTGTACACATATATAAGGCAAAAAGATGAAATTCGCAAACAATTAAAATGTATATTAAGAACATATATAATATAGACTATTTTGTTCATTATATATCTTCTTTATAATATTCTTATTATTTAAAGATTGCATTCTTTCGTCTTATATACACAAATATCTGGAGACGTGGTAGTATCTCGGCGCTGATGACATGTATTATTTATGTAACAATCGCGAAGGATTTTATAGGCATTTTTCTTGAATTAAATTTATTCTTGGAACCAAACTATTTGGTTTGTTTTATTTAATTGCGATTGTATATACTTTTCTTTCAGTCAATTCGCACTACATTGTTGATTTTGCAGAATCGACACTTTGTTGACTATCGTTTCAAACTAACAATATAATTCGAATTACCGAATATCATGTCGCGGAATTCCTGCAACGTCTGACACTTGACCTCCTCGGTTTCTCCTAATTCCATTCTGGCGTACTCCATGACTTCCGGCGGTGGTTCACTCAAATCCAAAGTGATCTGCTCGTCATCCAACTTGTCATAGTTCTCAAGCTCCGGCATATTGTCAACACCTTTGCAAGTTTTTAGATCTTCTTGTTTCTTGACATCGGACGTCTGCTTGCTGAGAGTTCTCTGATTCTTCGAGTCACTTCCTATTGAAAGCTCGTGATCTTTTGCTGCAGTCTTCGACTCGACAAAGTTACTGTTCTTCTCGTTTCCCTGCAGCATAATAGCAGATAGATCAATGATTTATTTCATTTAATATTTATGAAATCCTCGGATCGACGTGTTACTTGATCGTAACTCGTTCGCGAAAAAGCGAAATCACGCGATCATTCAATCGTGGATCGCGCTGTCGCTCGCACAACTATATTGGCCGACCGCCTGTCTCCAGCTTTACCAGATAGCCTCCTTCTACTGATATTCTTGAACAAGTACATCTATGTAGATAAATATGTACACGTATTTATATGTATGCGTGCATGTGTGTGCGTTGTATGTGCCTACGAGCAACCGATGCATGTGCAGGAGGCAAACAATGATCTCGTCGGATCTTTAAACGCTGATTCAACGCTGACTCAAACTTTTATTTTTATAGCCAATATTAGCCGTAGAACGTGTTCTTGAATGAAAATTATTTAAATGCCATGCAGCTACATAACATGAACCTTGAGTCTCTCAGACTTGAAGATCGATTAGATCAAGTATCAACAAGATAAAATTCAAAATACAGCATGATTTACTTTCATCCATGCGAGCAAAACAAGGTGGGAGAAAAAGTTGCTTCCTTTCTGTGCCAATTTACTACGATATTTAATGTGTTTTGGAAATAATGAAATACGTTTGAATTAATCGATCATATAGACATTGAAGATTGAAACTGCACTGTTTCCAAAAGAATATTTTATTCTGTTTATTCTATAAACATTTTGTTAATATGTTACATTTAAGATATCGTAACATCAATAAGTTATTACATGATAAAGCATCTCACACATGTCTACAATGTTTCTCTCTCCATTAGTTATTCTTAATAAAATATAAATTAAGGAAGAGTCACTTCGAAATATCTGCTTTGTAATCTTGTGAATGTTTCAAAGTGTATCTATCATAGAAGATTAACTCTTTTCTGTGTTGCAATACGCGCGTCGAACATGATAACTGTGTTTCATATTTCGTTATACTGTGTGTAACACAGCTATGCCTCCTTCAGCTTCTATGAAGCCAATATCCGGTTGGCAGTATTCTATTCTTACAGCAATGTCTACCTGCTGCTGTTTCAATGCTGGTCATTTTCTCAGAATCGCGCGCTAAACGTATAATTAAAATCTGTATATCTATTAATTCTGTAGAATGCGCTTCTCGCATCATTAACATATCATTATTATTGCATTGCGCGGATTATATCCTTTTATTTTGTTAATAAAAAACTAGCAATTGAATTACACAACTAATCTGGATCTACCATCTGCTTAAAACGGATACACATTACATCCATATCATGATTGTTCTTTTTCCTTGATAAATAATTATTTCTGTTTTTTTAAACAATACTTATTTTCTTGCACTCATTTGAAAAAAGTTCTCTACGATTAGAGGCAATAATATCGTACATATAATTAGAAAAATATAGCATGCATATAAAATATAATTTAATGGACAGACGATGGATTGAACGTTGCGTCTACATTAAAATATATAAAGAACAAATCGATGATAATTAATGAAAAACAAACATGATTCGAAGCACATTATACGTGAATATGTCTTTTGTCTCGCCGCGCAGGTGGAATACGGCACTAAAAGATGCAGCTGCAATTTCCCGCGAATGCAGCGCGATACTGTTCGTCCTGCTGCCAGTGCCGATCGCGGCAATGATATAACTGACGTACATTTCTTTGTACGGCCTCGACGGTACAATTTTTACCACGCGTCCCTCCGTCGAAAAGCCACAGCGCGCGTTGAATGACTATTAGTACATCTTCGCGTGTCCGAGGCCATGAGTGAGCATACCGCAATACGAAATTTTACATCGTTATGATCGAGATACGAGATTATCACTACCAGCAATCCTAGATAATTAGTGGTGGTTCTTTAATTAGCAAAAATCTGTTAAGCTAGCTTTCTTTTCGCTTCCTTCTGAAAATTCTTATTTAATGTTTCTCGTAATATTTTTCACTATCGTATGTAATCGTCTTTTCAATTCTACATGAATATTCATTGTTGACTGTCTAATATGCGTAATGTTAATAGACAAATAGCTAATAATATAAAATAGCTAATTGCAATCTATTTAATTTTTTATTAATTCCATATTTATTATTTCCATATTTTTAAATCTTTAAATGATGTTTAAATGATGTTTGACAAAAATATTTTATTTCTTGTTATTTTGACCTCTTACTTATTGCATATCAATATAATGTATATATATATATATAATGTAATTATGTAATCAAATACTTAACTAATTGTAATGATCTAATATTTGTTTTTAAACAAAAAGTACGTTTTAATATAAATTTATGGTAGGTACAAATTTTCATTAATCGTAACATTTTGATATCATAATTTTTGTAAAAAAAATTAAATATAATTAAATTATAATTTTATATTAACATTTATTTTTCGAGAAACGCATACACTTGGCACATTTTTCTTAAAAAGTTTTAACTCTATATGAATAATTCATCGTTGATTACCTAATAGATCTTTTTATAACAATAAACGACGTTAGTCCAATATGTGTCACAGTTAAAGAAAATGTCTTATTTCTGAGATAAATCTTAGTGCTTAATAATATTTCAGTATAAATTTATATACATATTCAGTTTTGTAAACTGCGATTCGAAATCATTTTCTATCCTGAAACATAGTCTCAAACTAGAACAGTAATATCATGAATTAACAAGTAATTTAATATGATGATACTAATAAGCGTCTCAAAATCTTGTAACTAATTTATTGCAAAATAACAAATATTTCCTTAATATTAGTTATTACATAATAAATAGTTATTACATAATAAATATTATTATATGTCTCAGTTGAATTGATAAAAACACCCGTCACGAAGAAAATCCAGCTTTAAACCAGTTCAAATTCTAGTTAAGATAACATTTTTCGCAATAAATTATTTATAGTTTTAAAATATTTATTAGAATTCAATATCATTAGAATTCGCTACACTGAGAAAAAGCTAATATTAAAACATAATTTTAACTTAAAGTTGCGCTGATTTCAATATAAATTTTTATAAATCGATGTTATTGTTCGTCAATTTAATTTAAAACATTATTCCAATTTTTCAGTTTAATTGCATTTCAGAAAGAATTATTTCGCGCGCAGTTTAGAAAATTAGATATAATTATATATAAATTTACATTATATATAAATTTACAAAATATAATTAAGTGCAAAGATCAGCTCAGATCGAGATATTTTTCTTACTTAAAAATCATTTTCTTGTCTAATTACTAAGTGCATATGTTAATATGGACGTTGAAACTAATTATGGAAATGGATTGATTTATATTTTGATACATATAGAAATTAAAAATAAACAAAATGTCATTTAATGTCATTTAAGAGGATTACCATTGAGCTTTTAATATCCAACAGTGGCAACTGTATAGATTGTTTTGAATATCAGCTTTCTCAAAGAATTTAAAAAAGACGTTATAATTTTTTTAACGCATATTTTATCAATAATTAAGTTATAAATTATAAGAGAAGATATTGAGAATTAATAATGATATCTCTATAAAATTTATACACATATCTCTCAGAGAGAGAGAGAGAGAGAGAGAAGGATTTAAAGAAAAAAACTTTTAATTGTGAATACGATATATCGATATATCGATATATAAAAATACATCAATTTAACTTTAATGAAGCAAAATGAAGTTTTATTGTATAAAATTTTATTGCCTGATATTCGCTTGCATTCATAACACGTCAAATAAATTGTCAAGCAATTCATCAACAGAAATTCTGCTCATGCGATTCTTCGAAGAAGCCGCGTAATTAACGTAATTCCAGTTGTTTTTCTGGAATCTAGCATCTTCTTGAAATATCGGTGAGATCATCAGGCAGTGCCGTATTTCGCGAACGTAAACCATCGTGTGAACTTCCAACGTTACTTCACGAAGTTACTTGGCATGCTCATTATCTGTGACATAACACTATCGTTTGTTGTTACGCGTTGTCACGGTGCGATGTATGCATGAAAACGACAGAATGTCCAAGTCATTCATTGTACTGCAATGGAGAGAAAGGCTTCGCGGAAATCATCACAAAGCAGTAGCGCGGCGTGAGAAGAAACGACCGTCACGCGTATTGAAATTGCAAATTCGACTCGCGAAAGAAATGAAAGACGAGGGCGATGATGAAGCTAGAAAGCATTTTGCGCGATTGAAACCTTTACAGTTTAATACTGGAGGACAGTGATTAATTATTCAGTATCATCAATGCTTTTACTCAAAATAAGTAATTTATTATTACTTTTTTTTAATATTAAATCGACCAATATAAAATTGGACTTCTGTAAGCGTGTGTTTGCTGTTATCTATTTAAAATTATCTAGATATTATTTAGAAATGACTTTATCTTATCTAGAATAATAGAATACATATTATCTATTTTTATCTTAGATAAGAAAAGTGTTATTTCTTTCAAATTATCTTAATGTGTAGCAAATTTTAATATACGCTCCACACTGTTGGATTTTATTACTTTTTTTTATAAACCTATTTATTATTTAACCTATTTATTTTTTATAAATCTATTTATATTTAATATTGTTAGATTAATATGATCTAAAAATCTGATGTTCAAAAGATTTGTAATTCTGAACGAACATTAAGTTCGTTTTTTATTTCTGCTTGTTTTATTTCCCTCTGAACTGCTACACACAATACAATAAGATAAAGTGAAACAGATGTATATTTGTTTTACTTCAACTTATTGCACCGTGCATCTGTTCAAAGAGTGTAAGAATAAAAAATAAATTCAGGCCGGTATTCAATTCTTATTTTAAGACTACCTTAAGGTGCTAATGTAAAGTCTTAAGGTACTAATGTAAAGCTGATGTAGCTTTCTGATTGACATTTTAAGACTATACCTAAGATGATCTTAAATATAAGAATGAACTATATTACCTTAACTTTAATGACTTGATGTGTCTCAGTGCCTATTATCTTTTTTTATTTATCATTTAAAGATATTATAAAATTATCTTCAATATTGAAGTACTTTTATTTATGTATAAAATAAATCTAAAGAAATCCGTAAATCTAAAAAAATTCTATACTCGATCAAAGTAGATCTTAGTGCTCAAATATTTCATTCATATGAATGAAATATTCATTGTGAATTTATATATACACTGAATTCTAATTTTGTAAACTGCGTGCCGAAATCTTTTTCAGTTTTGAAACGCAATTATGAACAAAATTAAAGTATTAAATATGAATAAAATAAATAAGAACTAAAAAATAAATTGACAAGAAATTTAATAATATTAAGAATATTATTAATTTTTAATGTTAGATAAGAATCTTAAACACTGTAAATAGTTTTAATTTTATTGCGAACAATACTACTTTAACTGAGATTTGAATCTGAATCTTCCGTATTCCATGTGGTGTCTTTTCAATTTGACCACGAGACTTCTACAATGACTTTGTCGCAATAACTTGCAATAATTACTGAGTGAACATCATTTTTCAAGGAGACATATATAATTATAATACGTGATTGGACTGATTAGAATAAATCTAATTAAGTAAAGGCCATCACACGTACAAAAATTTTAATTGTAAGGCCGTAAGTAAATCAGTCAATCACAGTCGAATATTTTATTTAAAATGTGAGATCGCAATTTTGATTATGATTGATCGATTTGCTTGAAACCTGATTACGACTAAAATTTTTGTACATATAATGTTATACATGTAATGTTCTTAAGAGACACCCTAAATCTAAAGAATTAAATTTTTAATTTCTATCCACATGTCAAATGTGGATTTTCTTCAATTATAATACATCTTGTTATTATTGATGTTAGTGGAGCATCTAGACAACAAATATACTTGTATATACAAGCAGAAATTATTTGTTAGATGGAATATTTGAAAAATATTCTAAAAAATAAAGATTTATATTGAAAATATGAATACATTATTTCTGTATTTTATACTTAAAACAATTATCTTAAAATTTTAGATGAAAATGTAATAAAATGATTTACAATTCTATCTTTTATCTTGATAAATTTAAAATAAAATTATCTTTATTTTATCTAAGATATGTTTATATGTAATTTATTTCATCTAGTAATTTATAATTATCTAAACGCAAACTGTCCGTAAAGAAAGACAAGCGCCGTGCTCGCGACTTCTCACCGATACAAATTACACCTGGGAAATAACTATAAAGGCATGTTGCGAAATATGTCAGGGTCACCTTATTGCATCGACTATCCGACGCTTTCACCGACGACCGCGTTCTACTGTTACGTATCGCGTACACGCCGTTTGAACAAAGACCTATTCTCACAGAGATCAACGGACCAATTGTCACGCGATTATCAGCAAATTCCACAAGAGATAGATGAATAAAAGGGAATTGGAAAGAGATTTGATTTTATAATCCGGAATGATCGGTGAAAGGTTGCGCTGCAACGTGAAGTACTCTCTGCAATTCTTGCTCAATAGAATCTAGCTATGATTTTAGCTGAGAAGAACGTACGTGAATGTAACGTGTATTAACTTGCGGTAGGTCTTCACGAGTATATCATCGTGCCGTGATCGAGTATGAAAGTTCACGTTTAACTAGTCGATATAACGATGTTGGTTGACGTAATATAAGTATATATTATTAATGCTTTTTCTATCTGTTGATTTCGATATTACATCAATATATATGTGCCAGTAATAATACATTTTCACATCTAGCTGCATATGTGTTATCGTTAAAACTTTATTATAGAATTTTATGAAATTATTCAATCTTACATCATTTTATTGCGTTTATTTATGTTAATTACTGCTAAGTCTTGTCTATTATCGAAGTACCATATTGTATTGAACTGAAAGATTGAACCAACAGATCGTAACAACATTGCAACATTTAAAAAAAGTTGCATTATTTTGACTTGCATTATTAAGAAGGGCATGCTTTTATTTTAGAAAATTTTATTCTTTTTATCTCAATATTAATCATTTTCTATTTTTTTCAGAGTCACGATAAATAAAGATAAATTAGCATACTTTCGTATATGTTATAACGTAAATTGTATTAGGTTATATCTGTGTCCCAGAACTTTACCTCAAGAAAATTCAAATCAAGATCAATACGTGTACAGATATCTTCTAAAAATATATTTAAAACATAAGAGGTAACTGCCCATAGTACAGAGAGATTGCAGAAACATTGTAGAATGATTTCATTGAAATGATTTCATTACAATATTGCATAATAGTTGCGAAACGTTGCTAAATCGTTGTTACAAAATTCCAACAATGTTAAGATGTTCGCTTTTTGTTATATTGCAACAAAACGTTTCAGCAATATTGCAATGTAATGTATTTGGATAAATTTTTTACGAAGATTCTAAAATGAAAACTATTTCTATAACATATATCTCACTAACTTTAATTTTTCTACAAATCACATTTCTAGTAATATATGCTTCCAAAAGCAATTTTTTATGATAAAATATTCCTATAAATATAGTATTAATTCTGAAGGATAAATTTATTCGTAAGGATAAAGCATGTATGTGCCTCGAACAAACTACAAATATTATCCATATTAATATAATAATACAATCGCTTGGTAAGTTAATCATGGATTAAGTTAATCGCAGTGATTCTCTTTAATTCAAAACCAAATCCAAATCAATTGAAATCGGTTAAAAAATGAAATTTATCAATAAAGTTCAGACGCTGATTTATTCTTGCATTCACATCAAGCATAAATACATCACATAATTAATATTTCGATAAATCGTTTTCAGCAGCTTAATTGTTTATTGTCTTATCCGATAATGATGCATTGATTGTATCCAAACTCGATATTATACAATCTTTTGATTTCATATTTAAAATAAATATAAATAAATAAAACTTGATTG
>NW_012130088.1:1478480-1484931 GCF_000143395.1 Atta cephalotes
AATGAAATGGCCATCAAATAATAGATCAATAAATTTTTTATTTAAATATAAAATGAATTATATTAATTATTATATCATAAAAACGGCTGTTAAACTAAAAGAATGTACTACATAAATATTGTAAAAACTTATATTTTTATTATTATTGTAACAATTAAAGAATTACAGTTTTGCAATGTTTGTTGAATTGGAATATTACAAGCATGTTACTGACATTTTGCAGGCATATTGTTAATTTACATTTCTGCAATATCTCTGCAATGTTACATTGCAATCTGCAATATTGCAACATTGCAGCAATATTGCTTCAATTTTCTATTGCTATAGGAGAGCATTACGGTATACAGATTTCAGACATTATTTAAGAAAATTGTAGAATATTATAATAAGTGGTATGAAGTACTGGGCATTAATGGACATTACTAAGACATTAATGGGCATTACTAGGGCATTGATGTAGTACATAATTTTTATTAACAGAAGGTATGGATTTCTTCCTTGAATATCCTTAAAATAATGATGCCTAATCTTTTTTAAGGATCATTTTCTGAGATTTTTAGAAAAAAGTGTAATTTTTGCGGCCACGTGATGTTAATTTCGTTAGTATAAAATAAAAAATTTTATTTTACATTTTCAGCTGTGAGCCGATAGGTCTGAAAATTTATAAGTAGCCACAAATTACGCATCACTTTCCAGATAGCACAGTAACGTTTTAAAAATATATATTTAATATATATTTAAAACATGTTGGACATTTTGGACATATTAAAAACATCCAGATTAGATCCATAGATATTTAAAAAATGTTTTAAAGACATCCAGCGTTACTATTTTGGATTTCTTAAAAACATCCATTTTAGGTCGCAATAGACTAAAACTGGACTAAATTGAAATTAAACAAATTTTAGACCAATTTTAGACAATCAAAACAAAATGATTCTTATATGAGCATTATTATTGATTAGTATCTTATTCCAGAGTACACATTATAAAATTATGATAAAAAAAACGTTTTTCCCTGAATTCGAGAACTAATTTTAATAGTGCTTTGAAACGATCACCCATCCGATTGCATATCGCCATCCAGTATCCTTGATTTCTGAAATCGTATGGACTTCGATGATCCACGAATACCTGTATAATCATGGATGTAGTTATGATACATCTGTTCAATATGGACCTGATAGAAATTTGTGCAGTTCTGAACATCTAGTTACTATCTAATATTTAATCTTAATATTATAATGACTATTTTCAGATTAGAAAATCATATGCTATACTTTCACAGTATCAGTTATCTTGTCTTCGACTAGAGATCTCCATAGTCTCTTTCCTATCGATAATAGTACGCCGAATTGATATGGTACGAGTTATGTACCATAATGTACCTAAATAACCTAAACCGTATGCAATATAAACTTTTGTGTCGTTGAAAATTTTCAACACAACACAGATATCCTAGGCATGTCCATGGGATGTTCAGAAGACATCCATACATACTAACAAGAATGAAACCCCTCATGCGATCTTAAAACAATTTTCACTTGTCAAGTTCAGCGAAAACAATACGTCACGAACAGATTTAGAAAATTTTTTGCGATGAATTTTTTTTGAGATGAACATTTTTAAAATGTCCAAATGTGAACATATTGTGTTGCGTAACGTACATTTTTATTCGTACTAAGTGAAGGTTCGGACTAAATACAAACCAGATTTGAACGTCCAATGGATGTTGCTGTTTGGGTTAAAAGATTCGATAGAGATATTTTATTTATTTCATAAAAAACCTCGATAAATTGCTAAAACAATGATTTGACCACTCTGTAACAGTATCTAAGATAAGCTTTTAGTATCTTCTTGCGGATCGTTTGAACGAAAAATTTTACTTGTTAAACTCTGCAAACCTTTCAAGATTGGTTCATGAAACCATGAAATCATAAATCAGTTCTTCTTTTCTTGTTAATGTGACCTTGATATACGTAACTTATTTGTGTGCTTTTACATTAATCTTCATCTATTGCAAATGTAATAAAATTTTTCGTTTGCTTTTAATCTTGAAAACTTTTCAAGGAGAAAAATTTTGCAGAGAATTGATCATATCGAGGCTTAAGGCTGCGCCTGTCAATATGCAATTACACACAATTGCGTATAACATGGACTGCAGATCAGCCTTGTCCTGAGTTTTCTGTCGAGATTTTCTACCGAGAGTAAAAAGTTAAATTTTTCAAATCAAATTTTTGGTTCTTTAGTCCTTACTTTAATTTTGCTTATCACTAATAACATAAAACTTTCTAGTCATACATCAAACTATCATTTCTGTAATGATAATTTTATGTAGTATTCAAATATAACAAAATTGTTAATATATATTTCTATATTAATAAAATGATAACTTATCTCGATGATTATTAGAAAGTCGATCTATGAAAACTCATAAAAATATCGTTACGTTATCTCTGAACATTCAATACATTAAATTACTTCCCTTTACTGACAATTGCGCGCTTTTACTTCTCGAGATCGAAAGTGATGAAATTATCTTATTTAGGTTTTGTTTTAACTCGGAAATATCATGATCAATCGTATAGAAACTATGTTTTTATCTATGCAGCATCTCTTTCAGTAATTTAGATTGCAAATATTTTTTCTTTTATCAACAATACAATCGATATTATTTAAATTATTAACAATTTTTTCTTGAAAAAATTTTTAATTTAATTTGAATTAAACATCTATCCAATTCTATATTTATAAATAAATGCATATACTTCATAATTATGATTCTTTGCTTTTTATTATTCTTGTAGTAAGATATTCCTATTAAACTGTCATTAAGATAACGCCACTGATTTATATCAATTATTATTATAATACTATCGTATTCTCTTTTTTTTATCAAGTATTGATATTTATAAATTGAATAATAAAAGCAGAATGATTAATCATTCCACTCTTATGAATTAATTATTCAAATAAATTAGAATAATTAATCAGACGCGATAGCGATTCTCGTTAAGTATATTTTTGTAGTATATTTTTATAGTATATAATATTATGTCATGAAAGAGACGATACAGTGTATCCTTTATAGAAAGGAATATCGCTTATATAAATAAAAATTATCGCTTATATAAATAAAAATTATTGTTTTGTTTAAACAAATTGATGTTATAAAAAAATGCATATATTGAGGAAGAATATAGATTTTTACAATTAAAATGAACAATGTCCATAAATGTACTTGATGCGTAGATATGAATACGGATGCACGGATTTTTCAGTCCAATTTGTGTCATTTATTCAAATACGTCGTTGTGGTCGTTGTCGTCATTGTCGTTTTCACAAAATCTTAACCCCTTTTATTATCTCTCTTTTTTCAGCACTGTCATTTTTTTCTGAATCTTTTCTACACTTCTTCTGTACTTTTTTATACTTATTTTCTATACTTTTTCGATACTTTTTCTACATTTGTTCTACATCTTTTCTGAATTTCTACTGCATCTCTTTTACACTTTTTCTGCACTCTCTCGCACCTTTTCGGCATTTTTTCCGCATCTTTTTCTGTACTTTTTCTATACCACATCTCTTTCATACCTTCCCTACATTAATTTCACATTTCTTCTGTACCTTTCTGCATCTCTTCTCATCATTTCCACAACTCTTTTGTATCTCTTCCGCACCTTTTCCGCACTTGTACATCTCTTTTGCATTTCTCCCGCATTTATTCTGCATCAGTTCGCATCATTTTATATAATACATTTAAATATTGGGAGTACATTAATTCGGTCCGTTTTTTTGCGTTCAAAAATGCATTTATTTCAAAACAAAATGAATGAACAGATCAATTAAAATATTGTCCATCGCTACTACTTTTTCCCATCTCTCAGGCAATTTTCAAATTCCATCTCGAAAAAATGACTCGTCTTTGAAGACGATCCAATTTTGGAGCTAATTTTCGATTTCTGCGAAAGAAGTGAACCGGTGACTTGCTGCACCCTTCGAAACAATCAGTAATCAGAAGGAGCAATGTCCGGAGAATATGACGGGCGGTAAAACATCCCATTTGAGCATTTCCAAATATTTTTTTACGATTTTAGCGACATGAGGCCGAGCGTTGTCATGAAGAAGAATAACTTTATCATGTCTTTTTATTATTACTCGTATATTACTCGTATTCCGACCGTTTTTCTCGCAATGCACGGCTCAAACGAATAAATTGTAGCCGATACCGATCGCCCGTAATGGAATCGCCAGGTTTCAGCAGCTCATAGTAAAAGATCCTTTTGATCCCACCAGATACAGAGCATGATCTTCGAACCATGAATGTTCGGCTGTGATGTTGATGTTGAGGTCGCAACGATTGACCGGACTTAGCGTAGTATTTTTTTTCTTGGGGTTGTCGTAGAATATCCACTTCTCATCGCCAGTCCCATCACAATCCGATGCAAAAAATCTTTTCTCTGTTGTCTTTGAATCAGTTGTTCGCAAGTGAAAAATCGCCTTTCAACATCTCGTTTCAGTTCATAAGACACTTAATTTCCTTGTTTTTGAATCATTTCCATGGCTCTCAATCGTACAGAAACGATTTGTTGAGTTACTTCCAATGATTCTACAAGCTCCTCTTGCGTTTGACTCTGATCTTCTTCGAGTAATGCCTCTAATTCTTTGTCTTCGAATTTTTTTGGCTGTTCAGAGCGAGGCTTGACTTCAACGCTGAAATCTTTATCCTCGGAACGTCGAAACCATTCCCTACATGATTTATCAGTTGGAGCAGTGTCACCATAAACTTCGACAAGCATTTTATGGACTTCAGCCGCACTTTTCTTCCAATTAAAGCAGAAAATAAAAATCTCCTGCAAATGCTGCTTGACAAAATTCGACATTTCAAACACAGTAAAAAAAAAATTTTTGTATGAAATTCAAAGCGATATAAACTGAATATTATTAGCAGATGTTTAGCTTCTCTAAAACCGCCAAAATCAGCTATCACTATGAACCATTCACAACAGCTGGAGTCATTTTTAGGGAAACGGACCGAATTAATTTGTACTCCCAATATGAATATAAAGTGTATTATTATTAATAACAAGAACTTAAAAAAAATTCATGAAATCAACTGGAAAAGATATTAAAAATGTAAAAAAAAGGCATCAAGTATATTTTGGAATACTTTTATATAAAAAAATTTTGTAAATACATGAAAATAATAATGAAAATAATAATGATAATAAGAATAATGAAAATAATAAAAATATAGTAATAAAATAATAATAAAATAACAAAAATAATAATAATAATGAAAATAATAATAATAAATAACATCACAAAAGAGATGCAAAATTAAAATGCAATATTTTTCCAATATATAAAAAAGATGTTCAAAAACATAATGAAAAAACAAAAAAATTATATCATAAAAGAAAAGAAATCAAATAATATATAATATTTGAAATATATTTATTAGATATTAAAATAAATCGCACAGAATACAATTCTCTTGGTGACATTTTAAGGATATCCCATGATGTATACATCATGAACATCTTTCAGAACTATGTTGTATAGAATAATTTCTCGTAGTAATTACTTAACTTAATGTAAAATACGAAAAACATTTAAAACATATAACAACACATTAAAATAAGAACACAAAATGCAACAGATAGTGTAATGAGAGGCGCAGAAATTAAAAATGAATTTTTCATTGATAACAAGTAAAAAATTGTAGGAATAAAGTATCGAAAATGAACAAAATCATTAGCAGTGTATTTTATCATCAATCTCCATTATGGATTATCTCCATTTGTTTATAGTTCAATATTTGATGAAAAAAGATTACACAGAAACAAAAGTATAATGATATTTATTAAACAGAAATGATAATGATAGCGATTTATTCGTCATCAATCCATTTGTTTATAACTTAATATTTAACAAGTGAAAGTTAGATGGAACGAAATTATAAACTGATATTTTTATTTAAACTAAAAATTATTAAATTAGAAAATGATAATAAAATAACAATTTATTTATAATTTAATATTTAACAAAAGGGGATTGCACGAAAACGAAATTATGTGGTATTTGTTAATTAAATTAGAAAATGATAATCAACCAGAAATGACGTTAAAAATGCAAAAAAATCAAATATATTTTACAATATCTTTACATAATCAAACTATTTTATAAATAATAATAATAATACTTAACAAAAATTTCGTGAAATCTATCGAAAAGATATTAAAAATGTCAAAAAAAGGCATCAAATATATTTTACAGAAAAAAATACCAAAGATAATGCCATAAAAAAAGAAGTGAAATCAAAAAAAATATTTCAAGTATCTCTATTTAAAAAGTCCAATAGAACACAATTCTCCGAGCAGCATCTTGAAGGCATCCTTATGATGTCTTTTAAATATTCTTTAAGACAATATTGTATGAAATAATTTCT
>NW_012130088.1:1486380-1495574 GCF_000143395.1 Atta cephalotes
ATATATATATATTCAAATTATTATTTCAATATTGATATTTCATATTCACTTATAAATATTTTTCTATGAGATAAAGAAAAATTTTAATATACTAAATTTTTAATCCTTAAATTTATATATAACATTTGTTTAATTTGCGAAAAATAATTTTATAATTATAATAAAATATTTATTGAATTATTTGCATGAATCAAATTACATGAACAAGACGGGCGCGTCTAATATGCTGCTGCTGGAGATCTTGCTCATTTTCGATTTTTTATTTCTACAATTTTCTACTTGTTATCTATATGATATTAAAGCTATATGATATAAAAATCCCTTAATTACCGCGCCTCTTATTATGCTGTCTATTCTATTTCATTTTGTCATTAATGTTATGTATTGTTATACTTAATACACTTCAAATGTCATCTATATTTTGTGTAGTATATTATAATTGTGAGAAATTATTTCATACAATACTATCTTAAAAAATATCAAAGGATATCATAAGGATGCTTTCAAGATGCTGCTCGGAGAACTGTATTCTATGGGACTTTTTAAATAGAGATACTTGAAATTTTTTATTTTAATTTTATTTTTTTTTTTATGGCATTTGATATCTTCTTTGGTATCTTTTTTCTGTAAAATGTATTTAATGCCTTTTTTTATATGTATTTTACATGTACTTATTAATGATAATTAGTTAATAAGTAATTAAGTAATAAGTAAAATTAAATAAGTTTGATAAATCGTCATGTATTTACGTCGTTTTTACACATGAATTTTTAGCTAGTTTGATATTTTTTACACGTTTCTTATTGTTTTTCATGATAATTTAGCGAACAAACTATGTTCGGGGAGCTCGCTATTGATGCTATTGCATTATTCTATCTTTATTTTATGTCTAAATGATAAAGATAGTACTGATATAATAGATGATATAATAGTACTGATAGTGAACTCCTCGAACGCAGCCAAAGTTTACAAGTAACCAAATTTAGCAGCCAAATTTAAAAGTAAAACAAGACATCAAAATTAGATATTATCGAATAACACAATATCATAATCCGAATTGAGATCGATTTTTTTTTATTAAGCGTGTTTAAAACGCCGTGAAACTCTTGACAAATGATTTGCGAAAACATATAATTATAAATTGAAATCATAAATTCAAATAAAGCTAATAAGAACCGATAGACGTAATTAATAACATATTAATAAAATTAGATACAATATAATAGACGTTTCAACTTTTAATTTGAATTCTCTTTAATATAAAACTGACAAATTTATAAAACTACTTGTGCATCATAATAAATTCGATAGAATTGTTGAAATAGAAAATTGATCAAACCGAGAAACATCATAAATATAATATCCAATAAAAAAAATTATCGACGAATGTTTTTAGTATTGAGAGAATACTTAATTACAAGACTGAAATAAAAATTGATGATAATATAATAATATGGTAGAATAGAACGAGAATATAAGGATAATATAAATTGTTATAAGTGTGAGAGACTGATGGACAAATATTTAAATTTTATATATTTAACAACACTCGCAAATATTTAGTTTTCGTAAATATTTAATAACTCGCTGTCATATATCATTTATCTAAAATTAGCAGAATGTTTCGTAACTCGCATAATATCGGGACATTAAAATTAATATTTTTCTCTTTCTTTCTCTCTTTTTAACTAACAGATATATAGTTATTTATAATGAACTTACCTCTCTACGGAAGCGAAAATGTTTCCAACGTTTCGAAAAAAAAACACTCTTCAAAATTCCGTATTTAAAAGGATTCAAATACGAAAGTTTCGAATTGATCCGGCGAAATTAGCAATTGCAATTCACGCTGATGCTCAACGGTACGATAAGAATTTAATAGAACGGCAGTTCACTGCTCGTTGGCTCTCCATACGAAGGGAACTGAGGTACGATCTATGCAGGGCAATGATCCTGTGGGTACTGACCGATGAATCGTACTATAAGCTCTCATGTACTCTTTCATGTACTCTCCGACTTCTTCCGCATTTGCGATTCCGGCGAGAAAGTTGCACGACTGCCTTGATACAATCGCTTTTCCACCGAGTGCAATGGAAGGGCCATCGTCTATGCTTGTAAACCTCAGCCGATCCTACAGAACTCACGGAATCTCGCAGGGACCGTTAGCCGGCACCAGCGCGGCGCGGCGTCGTACTTCTAGTTTGCAGTTGCGGAGCTGCTGACAAGACTGACCGCGGCTGGCGTTATATCTGAAACTTCGTTTTCATCCTTTTTATACAGCTGACATTCAACTTAAGTGCAATTGCAAGACAGCTATTACCACCACTGTTTGTGAAATCAAATAGAAGACATGCAGGTAAAAAAATTAATGAAAAAAATTGTATAACAAACTTGATTTTTAAAAATGCACCACTCTCGGATCAAGGCTGAGCTTCACAATTTCGTATTAATTTATACCCATTGCAAGACAAATAAGCAATAGTTTGTGACTACGCGATCACTGTAATTAATGCATCGCAGATATAGCAACGTGTCTCGTGTATATATCAGACATAAGCAATTTGATTGTGATATGAAATTATTTGATTAATTACTAACTTGTAATTAAGCTCATAATATACGTATGTGTGTGTCTACATGTATGATAATGAGTTACATTAATTTTGTGCCTATTATATGTTAGATTATATTAATTAATTTATGACAGTGCAGTCTCTCCGTAATCCGAATTAATTAATGCAAGACCATATCTATTGAATTGGATTATTAGACTTGACAGAAATGATAATATTTTTATAGAGCGTTATAATTGGCACATATATACATATATATATATATTTAGTGTATACAGCCTATGGCCTTGGCCATAAGTAGAACATCCTCAATTTATTGCATTTTCTTAGAAAAAGAGGTAATAAAAGAAAATTTAACAAAATATTAAAATTGTTATAAAAATAAATATTATTTTTCAATAAAACTTTTTTTTTCAGATATAGAACGTTTATGTCAATTTGTGGAGATGCTTTATATTTTTGATCAAGGCTGTGTAACGATATCTATGCAATTGTAACGATTTGCTACAAGTTTCTAATATGAAAATTTTATTCATTGTTAATATTTAAACAGATTCCAACACGATTTTAATTATCTGCTTAATATTGTCTTATAATTAATGAAAGAAACACTAGATGTGATTGAATGTCTTAAATCATATATCATTCGTTTTAAATTACATTATCATTCTATTCGCTTGGATAGGAAAACTTTAATTTTACAGATCAAACAAATCACTAATTGTTTTGTTATATTTCATATCCGTCGTATTATTAAACAATAAGATGATTATAAAATCAATTCGAGGAGAAATCAGTTCCTTTATTCAGAACTGTTTTTTGGTAAATATTTCTTATAATATAATACTAATTATAATATAATACTAATATAATACTAATTATAATATAATACTAAAATATAATACTAATAATAAGATGTGTACTATTATTATTAACCATGCTATTGTCTCCTTTTACACGCAATGATAATTTTACTTGCATTATCCAGTTTTTGCGACTGCTTATAAATAATTATAAGCCTCTAGTAATCAAATAGACAGACAAAGAGAGAGGGGGGAGAGGGAGGAAGCGAGCGAGCGAAGGAGAGAGAGAGAGAGAGAGAGAGAGAGAGAGAGAGAAAGAGAGAGAGAGCTCTAGTTTGTGGTGAGAGAAACTATAAGATTCATGATAAATAACGAAATAGGTTTTTTTAACTTTCCAGAACTAACGTGAGTCTATTGAACCTTTAATTATATAACTCTCTTTGTCACTACGTACGCGCTGCAATTCGTTACCGCAAATGTCAAGAACTGCTAAGTGCTTCTTTCTAGTACAGTGACACTTATTAATTTTCTACAGCTGACAGTGGATTTATTGGACCCACTGAATTATAAATTTCTTTGTCAAAAGTATCAAATAACTCAAATTTTTTTATATATTATATATCATATACACATCTGCAATTATTCTTATTAAAATACATGCAAGAAATCAGGCAAAACGAGTAAATCTCCTAGTCAGTTTCGATATATTTTTACTTGTTAATCATGAATTTATTATCCAAATTTAGCTACACGTCATAATTTTACAAAATGCCGTCAAAGAGACACGATAATTTTAAGAATTTTAATGATGTAATATCGGCAGCAAATTTTTTCTGACTATTATTAATTCATGTGAAAATATTATCAACTTTTGGTTTTAAAATGCACTTTGTTTTGTTTCGATGAGAGATTTTTTGTTTTCAAGATATAACAATTTGAAAATAGCTTTTTCTCACCAGGCAATACATAACAATGTAATACAATTTTATTTTATCTTATCTTATTATCTTTTTTATTTTATCTTAATATTAGGTTACGTGAAAAGAGTGCTTTTATATTTTATAATATTGGATCACATTAAATAAAAAGAAATATAAAATTGACAAAATATAATATGGCAAAAAGGTTATTATCTTCTTCATTTTTTAATTTTTCTGCTATATTATATTTTGTCAATTTCATGTTTCTTATGATTTAATATTTTATATAAAAATATTTATATAAAAATATTTTATATAAAATAATACAAAATTACCTAAATACAAAATTACTTATTTATTTTCACATAATGTAATATTAAAATGGAATAATATTGGATTCAAAATGGAATAAATTCGGATTCGTGTTTAGACAAAAATATATTGGAAATGACCATTCACACTTAAATTGTGCAACACATTTAATCATAAATAATGTTGGATAATTTAATTTTCTAATATATTTTTTTTATTTTATCAGTTTTTACGTACTTAAATGATCCAATTTCTCCTATTAAATATCAATTATTGCTAATAAAATGGACATTGTTATTCTTTACTTTGTAAATACTTTTAGTAATGAAAGTTTTATCAAAATCGACGCATACATAGTATTCCTTGTTATTATTTATTCTTTTTTTACACAAGTTATGTCATTACTTGAAATTAATTACACCTTTTAATTAACATTAATAATAAATCTTACATCAATAACTGAATTGCAGATTTTAGCGTCAGAAGTTAAAATGTATTTTTAATTCATGAGTGAATTTTATAACCGCGTGAGAACACAAGATTTATCGGCAAAATTGATTCCTTAAGAGGAATTGCAACGATTGCATTAAAGCTTTATTAGATCGTGCTTACATCTGTGGCGAACGATCTATTAAAAATCGATGCAAAGGGTTTCCGCTCGACAGATGGTTTAATAATAATTGAAGGCATCATGGCGACGGCTGCGACCGTCATTAACGGCGATGGTACATTTCGTGCAGTAGAAAAACAAGAAATATCTTCAGTTACGCGATGACCACGCTACTTTCTAAGTCAGGATAATATTATTGGCTTGAATATTATAGCTTGGTAATCAGCAATGACAGTGCAATCTGAAAGAAATGGAACAGCGAATTATCGTGGATAATTCGCTTTATGTCAGCTTCACGTCTGTCAATCATGATCACCCCTGCATTCAAAGAAAGATATATTTGTGACAACTACAATGAAAAAAGAGTCTGGTAATTGTTATCAGATGTTGAATAAAATAATATTAATTAAATGTTTAGTTAATATAACGAAAAATAATTTTACTTTTCTAAATATTTAATAATTATTATCAATCAAACATTAAGTTAATTGTTATTATATTTTTTATTATATTTGGTAATACTTACTAAATATTTAAAAAAAATAAAATTTTTGATTATATTTATATTATATAATCGAACATTTAAACCGAGTTATACAATCGAATGTTTGATTGAAATTATTTCACTCACATTTGATAGTTATTATCAGACCTTTTCTTCAATGTTAAATATCAAAACAGCAAAAACCCAATTCCTTAAATTAAATAACATTTTACGATTTTTAATTTCTGTCTGTATCAAAATATAAGTCAATTGATTAATTAAAATTAATTTGGTAGTTAATTTCAAAGTAAACATTATTTGTGTTAATATATACACTTAGTAAATAAAATTAGTAAATAAAATATATACACTTAGTAAATTAAATTTGAGTCAAATTTAATACATTTTCTTGGATTAAATTGTTTAATTATTGTTTTATCCAATTAACAGTATTTTACTAAAATCTATAAAAGTGATTAAAAATAATACTGTTCGACAAAATTTGACCTTTTTTATCTTTGGCAATTATCGGGTGTTATTTGTTAAAGATTTATGACCATTAGATTTGAATCCGCGCTTAGAAAAAAATCTATCACATTTCCGAGAAAATTGGGATAATATAGATGAAAAACAACAAATGACGAATTTGACCATATTTAGAGTGATAATGCTAAAGTTGAAGAAATTTTATTTTGTCAATTTTGTCTCCATTATCTTAAAATGTTATTTATTTATAATATGCGTTTCTTGTTGTTGCTGTACGATTTTTTTATGACCAAGTAAGTGGAGTTATATACGTTGCTTCGCGCTGTCACTCTGCGCGTTCACTCAGCGCGGAACATAATAGTGTTTCTTGATCATGTACAGTTAGTGTCATACTTTGATTTATGTTTCTTAAACTTAATATTCTGAGGTAATAGTTATTAGAAGTTTATCCAGCTACAATATTTCCGAAGTGCACTATGTGGAAGCGATTATCGTTATATTCCTTCTTTTTATATATTTTTTTATTTAATTTTTTATTACTTTTTTGATCTTTTCTATTTCTTATTCTTGTTTTCTTTTTGTTCTTTCGCTACATCACAAAGCTTCCTCGACCTCAAATGAACGATAAATCATAAATGATAAATCTTACGATAATCTTAATAACTTCAAACTTACGTAACTTGGATAAAAAAATCATACAGAAACAAAAAATAACTCATTTTAAAGGTAAAAAATAGCACTTTAAGATAGCATAGACAAAATTAGCAAAATAAAATTTCTTTAATCGCAATACCATTCAAAATTATCATTTTTTGCCTGTATTATCTAAATTGTCTATTTTATCGGAAATATACGTGATAAGCAAATTCTAAAAACAGCATCATTTTCAGCGTCAAAAATATTTCGGAAATTATATTTCGCAAGCCAAAGACAAAATCAGTGTCGGATAGTGCAATCCAAATTGGGATAATTTAATATTACCATATGAATTCAACTATATATAAATTTTATATATAATTAATATACACACTGAATAAATTATATTATTGAAGTAATTATAAAATAATGTATCAGTTAAAAGAATACATTAATTATACATATAAAACTTGCTACCTTTATACATAGAGAGAATTTTCTTTTAAAATTTACCCTAAAAATATAGTAGTTGTAGTACAATACAATATTTTAAAGATTTTTACTATGCACTTCAATAAAATTAATCAAATCTTATTTTGTATTTTATTGTAGTTTCATTATGAATTAATGAATGAGAGAGATTTACATTAAAATTCTTCGAAATACAATGTTGTCCCACGATTATCATATTTTCAAGGTAAACTTTAAGAAAAAATTTTCTCCGTATAACTGTTCCTTTTCTCCGAAAGTATGAATTATGCATTTCTGAATTTTATTAGTCCAATATATATTATACCGCTCGATATTTTTATTTATATCAATGTTAGCCAAAATAGTCATAGATAAAAATAGTCATAGATAGATCAAGTACATTTCAAGATGATCTTAATCAAACAGAATGTAACTGTCGATTTATTAATCGTCAAAGCAAATTACAGAGCACAATCTTATTCGTTTACTTAATTGGAATACTTTTTCTAGTGTCACATATACTCATATGAGTCTATTAGGTAGATACACATTTTTGACAGCAAATCTCATTGGCGAAGCCTTATAGCTACGCGGTTGTATTCGAATTGCAATTTCCGTGTTTTTGATGAAGACGGAAAATTGATCGTTCCTTTTTCCTCTCAATTATAACGTAGAATTGGCAGAGAATATATTATTATCTCATTTTGTAAGATTATCCCGTATATTTATTTTTCATTGTTCCAAAGGGCAGAAAGCCACATAGTAATGAGTTCTACGAGAACTAAATCTTACATTACAAGAGAATCGCTGTGTCACGAGAGGATTATAAGGAAGAGATGGAATTGAGATGTAATGAGTTTGTACAGTTATATCTGTCGCGCAGATATATCCTTAGTATCCCAGCTTAATGAAGAGTAACATAACAGACGAGTTTCGTAATAAGAGAAGATAGCACTAGCTTCACACTAAGAGTCAGATAACTTCTATAAAAGTGCTAACTATAGAATCACTGTGGCCAGAGAAAGGCAGCAGAGAAAGGCAAGCTCATGCAATTTTGTTGATTACCAAGTTGTAGCAAACGATGATCGTCCACATGATTGAATACATTTGTGCAACTGTAACTCTCTCTATTCATACAAGTAATTTGAGACACTTGTCCTAAGAGCGTGATTGTCACCTCTCCAATTTTCGGCTGAAGATTTCAACTCTTGAATGAATCTCCATCGCTCTGGCAGACAAAAAATCTCCGGCTGGTTGCTTTGAATTTTAACCTTTTTTTATAAGAAAATAATTATGTAGAGATAACGAGACAGTGATAAGATTCTTATGAGTCTTATTAGCAATATGTACAATAAACACACCAATTTTAAGTTATTTGATCACGTGAATTGTACTTTTATTTGTTCGTTATATTTATTAAATGACATGTATTTTATGATGGCGAAATGTAATTTGTAATTTTTTAAAGAAGGTAACAAGTTTAATACTAATAACCTTTTAAAGAAACTAATAAAAGAAAAGTAAAATTTCGATATGAATAAGTAACAATATGGATAAATTACATCAATATGATACATTATACTGAATATTTCTTGAAAAAGTAGAAATATTTTATATTTTTGGTATAATAATTTATTACCTTCTTCAATATAATTTAGTATAAATTATGCACTAGCATTGACATTACCACTTTTCTTTTATTGCTTTTTTGTAAAATAGGTTATCGAGATTAAGCTTATTGCTGGATATTCTTTAAAATTAGAGAAAAGTCGAGTTTTTTATTGATTTTTATAGCATAATGTTAATATTTCTAAAATAATTATATACATAATTATGACATATGATTAGTATATTAAGCATATATATATATATATATATATATATATATATATATATATA
>NW_012130088.1:1495594-1522243 GCF_000143395.1 Atta cephalotes
ATATATATATATATATATATATATATATATATATATATATATACTTTATATATTTATATATTCTTTGTAATAATAACGTTTTTAATCGCGTGGGATTTTCCATTCAGGCCATTTGATGTTGTCTATAAAAAGAAACATAATTATAAAATAACTTCCTTTTTCCTTTGGAAAATTTACCTCCGATGAAGTATTAATTTGAAGGCGGACTTAAGCCAAATTAAAATTAATTCTTCCTAAAAAAAAGTAATAAGTTATCATTTATCATGGCTTCTTATAGATATTTAGATATTTATATATTAGATAGATATATAGATATTTTATGTGCATTTACCTCAATATGTTTATTGAGAGGAAACATCTTTTATACATTCTAGGCTAAATCAATTTCACGGAAGATGTTATTATCCATTCAGCTTCCGATGTGACCTTTGATATCACGTTGAAAGCCGCTGAGCTACGGCTCGCGCGACCGTTTAAAGCGCTTATGCAATTCCCACGCATGAACTCTCACTAAACGATGCAAAGACCATCGGACAGCTACACCCGTAGAAAGGGAAATCGTCGCTTGGGCGAGTAAAACTAAATTTATCTGAAGTTGCGGAAGCGCGATCGAACATGCTACACAGAGTGTACACACATACACACATGAAACATATATTGCCACGGATCATGCAGAATTGCAACGTATACACGTACGTGCACACATACATTTGCTTCGGACAAACAGAGCCTTTCTTCGTTATGTACGCGATAATATGAGAGTTGATAGGTTTCCGCTCAATAATTCGGCCATTGGCCATTTATTGTAATGCAAACGTTGGATCAATGCTCGATTAATACGCGAAAGTTTTTCCGCATTTTTCTTTTTTATTCATTAATTTCGAAACTGATTACTATCAACAATATGGGCATATTTTGAATTGTAGTAGCCTTATTAATATATTACATTTGATAGAAAATGACTTTTCCGAATACTTGAATAAAAATAGTCATTTTTTTGCTGAATATGGATTCAATTTTCAAATTGCTCCATCGCAATTTTGAAATAATTAAAGTTGTTGAAAGGACTATTTAATTATAATAATATGTGACATGCTGGAGAAGTTTTATTTCAATCAAAATTATGTTGTTAGGCCCTTTCAGCTCTCAAAAAGATTTTTTAGTGTCGCTAATAAAATATTCGTGGTTAAAATCTATTACGAAAAATACTTGTAAATTAAATCATTGAATGATTTATTATTGAAGGTTTTATTTAATCTTAGGAATTTTTTAAGCCGCTGAATATATATATATATATATATATATATATATATATATATATATATATACAAATTCGATGTTGAATTGACAAATTATGGTTATGTAATAGGAAGAGGATATGGAATATCATCAACTATAGTATACATTATAATGTTACATGTTAGATACATATAGTAATGACACATTTCATTATCAAGTTTAGTTTAATTGTACTTTTGAAATTCACATTTAAAACTGTTTATTATATCAAAGTGCAGCTTTTACGACAATGTAGTAAACATTATCGACCACTGGCCATGTTATAACAGACTATGAAGAAGTAATTTTGATTAAAATGACAATTAAAATCGGGAATAAAATATCTCAAAGACGTCTCAAAAACATTTTAAAGACAACACATGATATGATGTCTTCAAGATATCTATTATGATTATAATGTCTACATCTTTTTACGCTCCGATTTTGGATATGGTGCTCTGAATATATTTATTACGAGGTAATATCTAAAAGATTCTGGAATTTAAAATTCCTTTGAAGTTCAAAATTTTGTCGCTAAATATTGCAAGCCTGCAGTATTATGAAACAGTCTGCTATGTGTCATTGTGCTAAGAGAGTCGTGTTCATTTATTTTTGTAATATTTGCGATTGCAATAAAGATAAGAATACAGTTTGTCGCATTTATTGTGACGTTTTATATGAATATACCACATAAGTACCTGTATGAACCGTCAAATATGATTAAAGCTAAATGTTGAGTAAATAATTATAATTATATATAAATAAATTCCCAAACGTTTATTTCAGTCAGACTGCGCTGTATACTGTCGACCATACAATACAATCATTTGAAATAATAATCTTCAAAAATTAAGATCCAGCTAAACCGTTTAAGGCTTTGATTTCTATAATTTATTATCACATATATGGTTCTATAATATATTAAATTATTTATTTACGTCGCCTAAAGAGACGTTATTCCTTCATATGCCAATTATTGCGAAGAATATTACTCGGTAGTCTAAAGAACGCTCGCACGGAATGCAAGAGATTCGAGTTCGACTCCCGGCCGAGGTAATATTTTTCGCAATAAGAATTCATTATTTACAGATTTCAACAATTAAGTTCGTTTCGAAGATGCGAAAAAGCATCAAAAATTTGTTAAATTGGTTAATTTAATTCCATGATATTACCGCAGTAATTTAGTGGAGTTAGCATTTCAAGACCAAAAAGTTATTTCGGCGCGCATTTCTAAGGACTACATATATGTAGTATATAAAGAATCATATATATCGTATATAAAGAATTCACATAAGAATCATACAAGCATTTAAGATCCAGTTAGACCGTTTAAGATTTTGATTTCTATAGCTTGCGTTATTATATATATGGTCCTATATAATACAATATATTATATTGTCTTCAAAAATTAATTTTTGATTATCAATTTGATGCTACTAGCACTTAAAATCTTGTAAAGAACGCGATTTACGATTACGTTTGATGATTTTTTTATGAGATGAAAATGATTAATATTAAATGTGTTTTATGAATTCTTATTCTTAAAGTGAATCAAAGCTTAAAGTAAATATAAAGCTTTTTTTTTTAATAAAACTAAGACGCATAATGCTTAAGGAAACATTGTGACAATCTTTTAATATAATATCAAAGTTTATATGCGAATTGTTTCAAAATGTATTTCAAAGTAAAAGTTGAAAATCACATTCTGGCTGTTCTTTCACAAAGCAGACCGATGAGACAGGAACATAATTGCCTTAATACCTGAGTTGTGCAAAACTGTAATTTAATTAACAATTACAAATGTAATTCTTAATTCAATTAGTAATTATATTTTGTAATTATTAATTGTTAAAAACAATTAAATGAAGTAACTGCGAGAAGTGAACATATTACAATTATTTAATTGTTAATTGTTAATTAATTAAATGTATTAGAATAAGACCAATTAATGCTTTGTAGAATATTGTATAAATGTATCTTTTCTAAAAAAAGGTATCTCATTGATAATGTTATATTCTATCTCTCTCATATGAAAAATAATAAAATTTTGCCTATACATAATTATAAAAGTACTCGTATATAATTACAATTATAACTTGATATGAATTACTTGTAACTTAATATGAATTAAACACAATTGTGATTTAATAATTACTTTAATTGTAATTTTAATTGCAATTATGATAAAATTACACTTGCAGTGCAATAGTAATTAAATTGAAATTGCAATTAAAATAATTACAATTGTAATTAATTACATTTATTAATTAATTATGCCACAATTATTAATTAACTCTGCTTAATACCCGAAATTTTGCATGCATATCAAAGAAGACACGAAGGAATAAAAACGCAAGGGCCTTGAAAAGCCCTCAGAAGGCATTTGTCTACGTGCGTAGACAGATTGAAGAATTATTAAATTTTTTAAAAATTGTTTAAAAATTCATACATATATGTATTTTGAAACCACTCACAAACTTATAGTTTACTCATAATATTATCTTTACAGCTTATTTAAGCATTATGAATCTCACAATCAGCTGTAAATTTATTCAGAAGGAAACAAAACTTCACATACACTATTCTTTAACGAAGGCCGTTTTAATATTACAAAAGTTGCAACACAATTGCATATATTACAATAAAAGTTTCTGATTAATAACACAATGTTCTCAGCACATCGCCACGCAACAGACTATTTTACAATACTGCACGCGATATTTATTCATTTAGCGGCTAAACTACGAACTAGATTCAGTTTCCACAAGAAATTCAAATTCTGGAAATTTATGAATACCATATATGTACAACGTCTCCATTGTACATTTTTCTAATGGAATAATCAAAATTTATTAAACTTGTATCGAACATTATTCTACTCTTCATTTTTTTTACTCTTTATTTTTCATGTGGAATATATGTTGAATAATATCGATCATTATTCAGTCATTATTATTATTAATTTTTACAACTCATCTAATTATTGCTAAACTGATTCTTTTTCTTGCTCATTACACACAAATGACAGACTAATCATTATAAAATCTAATAAAATTTATATGTGCGATTTTATCTTTTATCTTAATTATTCTTTATAAAAATTTGTAGATTTTAATTATATGCTTGCAGTTATTATTCTTATAGACGGAGAGACTACAATAACAGAATATTTGTACAAAATAGTACAAAGTAACAGTAAATCAATGAATATTAAAGAAAAGAAACTATTATACTAAATTAAAAAGTAATTAAATTAAAAATATAGTATCAAAATGATACTGTATTTAATTATGTAATAAAACATAAGTCTTTTTATTCCCATTGAAAAGTCATTCTACTCCAACCAAGTGTGGTAGTAGCTTCAGTTATTTTTCAAAAAAATAATTATATCATAAAATTATATTATTTTACTCAATCCAAGTGACATGTATATTATTTGTATATAAGATTTAATATCAATCTGGCGTCAAATTATAATTCTATTATATTATTTAACTTTAAGCCCAAGTATTCTCGAACTTCTATATTAGAATAATTCTATTTTATTTCAAGTGATTGTATCTTTTTGTTTAAATTTAATTCAAGATTCGAAAGTATTTAACATAAAATACTTAGCACTGCTTGAGCAATACATCCATTAAATTCTATTTCTAATTCAAATTACACAAATTTTAATCTTTAGGCACTTGTCGAATAATTAAAATATACAATTTTTGTAATAAAAGCTATAAGTAGAAGCTGCATAACGAAATAAGATACATTTATGAATTTGAGATACGTTTTCTTCAAAATATAAATAGCTTAGTAAGCAAACAACATTTTGAAACATTTGAGCAACATTGTAGTAACATTCGATATTGTTACAATGTTGCTAAAATGTTTTAAAATATTTTTTACTTACTGCAATATTTATATTTTGAAAAAAACATATATTAAATTTGTGCCAATGTGTGTATATCTTATTTCGTAATTATAATTTCTATCACAGAAATTATATTTTGGCTATTCGAGTACAAGTATATATATATATATATTTTTTTTTGGGAGTTATATATATTTTTTATCAGTAATATATATTTTTGGGATCTTATATATATTTTTGAATCAAATAATATTACACTTTTGAAGAATCCTCGTTAATTTTCATCAAAATATATTAAAATGTGTAGTTACAGATTTATTTTATTTATCCTATTTCGTGCCATTTGAATTTGACAGTAAATATCACATTAATCATGTAAACAGCAATATATTAATGTGATATGTAATATATGACATGACACAAAAACGAAAATGATAATCACAGAAATCGATTTAATTATTCTTTATAATAGACTTCTTAATAGACTTCTTAAAATCTTTCTTGATAAATCTAGATAAAAAAATATGCGTTTATTTAATATACAAGCAATCACAGAATTATAAATGTGCAAAGCTCTAAATTGAAAAAATTTTAGAAACATTTAAGAAGAAATAAAAATAATTCAAATTTTTATATATTATATTATTAATCCTTATATTAATCTTTCATAATCTTTAGAGATTTCGTAATACATGAACAAAATATCTTTAAAATTATTACATTTTATTATATATTTATAAATATATACATAATTCTCTTGAAATCTTTCTTGAAATTTGTAAAAATATCTGTAGCATGATTGTGGCTATTTGTTTGTTAATATTAAGGTGTTTTATTTATTGTTTTTTTTTATATTAGTTAATAGTTTCTAGTTTCTATTCAATTTTATTGTGTATGTACTTATAGTTGACCTATTATTGCGTTGAATTAATTAAATTTGCATATTGTACTAAAAGTCACAAAAAAATCTCAAAAGATTTCATTTGATAAAAAATTACAAAATAATTATTTTGCTTTGGCATAATCGTAGTGTTTAATTTTTTATTGGATTTTGAAAATAAAAGCTCTTTAAAAAAGTTAAATGGCTAATGAACAAACTACGAACATTTTTATTCTATTATCTTCGAATAACGATAATATACAATAATATGTAATAGATATAATGTTTTTTTTTTAGATTATATTGTATGACGCAGTTATATTCATTTAAATTGATTTTGTGACTGCAAAATGCTTTAGACGCATCTTATCGCAAATAAAATGCTAGAGAGATTGATTTTAATTATGCAACGTTTTACGCTATTTGTTCTAGAAAAACATGAAATTTTTAATTTTGCCTGAACTCTAATTCAAATTATATTATCTCCTTTTATTTATTTTGTTTTGAGCAAGGAAATTGACGTAGACATTATTATGGAAAGGTGAGAGATCAAGGTGATATTTCTTTCTTATCTCTTATATTAGTAATAACGAAAATAGCTTGGAGGTAATACTTCGCTGACACAGCAATTAAAAACGCGTATGTAAATTCTTTATACTTTGTTTTTTGTCATTAATTGTTTTCTTGCATCTTGCTGACGCGCGCATACGTTACGAAAATGTGCGCGTGATATTAAAACAAACAGAAAGAAATTGACCTAATTTTGCATGGACACGATTACAGGCTTATAAATATCTTTTCAATTTTTGAAAAAGAAAAATAAGTAATATTCGTAAAATTAGTTATCGTTATCGTTTATCTCGTTCTTTTTGTTAGATTTCGAAACAAGTTTCAATTGATCATTCTTCAAATTTGCGAATTTGAAAAAACTGCTTGTCTTTTTACCCAGATATAACGAAGTTGAATATAATATTATTCATGTAATATTAAATGTATTTTTTCAAATTATTGCGAATTTTATTTTTTATTTGAGCAAGGAATTGCATTTATAATTGCATCTTCACACACATCATTAGAAATTAATTATGCAAAAACGAAAAAAAAGGAAAAATAAAAATAAAAGTAAACTTGTACACTTCATTTAATGATAAATGAAAGTATAAATGTAATTACTAGCTATTATATAATATTGCAGATATCGGTAGTCCCCTCATTATATTTCAAGATTTTCCATAATTTATTTTTGAAATCGTTTTTTACATATCTTCAACAATAATCTTCGATATCTTTGCAAATAAATTTTTTGAAATCCTTGCATTTTTGTCGTATATCCCATATAGATGAAATATATGGCTACTCATAGGAGGAGGGGGGCTGTGCACGGCTCATGAAAAATTTACAAATAATGCATATATAAATAAGACATAAAATACATAACTTATAAAATATGTTTATAAAATGTTATAGAATAAAAATGTATAGGTAAATATATATAGAAAATAATAAATAATAATTACAATCTTCCTACATATATTACAAGTGTTATGACATGAGATACATATTTCATATAATTTACTGCATTTACTGCATTTAGTGCATTGAATTCTGCGCACTTTGTATGCTTTGCATAAATCCCACTAAAAATGCTGTATATCCCAAACAGGGATTTACAAGACAACAAAGAATATAAAAGCAAAACACTTGTATTTTGCTATACAACATGTTTTATTATTTCACTACATGTATACATCACGAAATAACCACTGAGTCTTTTACACGTCTTACAGTAACCATTTTATGTGTAGATTATAATTTATAATGATGTTATTATAGTGACAAATCGATTCAACTCATAATAATTTCATTCATATTAAGTAAGAAGCTGAAATCATAACACAATACTAACATAACATAAAGGCATGTAACACAGTAGGAGAATTACCTCCACTCCTTCTATTTTTTCTGAAATAAAACTTCTGCGGCATAAATCCCAGCACGGCGAAGTTATCCTAACATAATCTGTTCTTCATACATACATCAAACGATCAGACATCTGATAATACATTGCGTTTTATTAAATACTGTTTTTTGATTATATATGCGCCAAACATTTACTGAATTTTTTAAAATTAAATGTTTTAATAATTATAATGTTTACAATAAAATTTTGTTTTTGTACATTTATAATTATATTTATTATAAATATTATTATTAGAAAAAATACAGAGAAATTGAAACAAATATTTTTTTAAGCACATATGTTATGTTTTAATAAATAATTTAAAGTATTAATATTGTAGATATTTATCAAGACACGCATACAATTTTAATAAACATGAAAAATAATTTTATTTCATATAGATTTTTAATATTTGAAAAGAAACAATACAAATCTATGTCTTACGTATTTCAAAAAATTAAAATTGCATAAGAATTTTTTTCTTAATTATCAGCACATTAATTTGATAATTACTATAGTAAAAAAATATTGTAAAAAAATATTGTTTATATCATGTACAATATTGAAAAGAAATATAATTTAAAAATTTGAAAGCTTATATTTACTAACTTTAATTAAATTTAAGCTTTTAAATTAATTATTTCTAATTTTTAAATATTTTTCATTTCGACAGCAGACTTCATCTATTCTACATATACAATATAAAAGTGAAAAAGGGATTTGCCTTTTTTTTTATCATATATATTACTTCAATATATAAACGGATTAGTTAATTTATTTAAATTATAAATTATAAATTATATATTATAATACCTGAGTTATGATGAATAAGGAATTGAAACGGAAATTGAAACAGCTTCTTGATAGTACTGATGATTCTTGATAGTCATGATTTCATTATATGTTTATCTTTATTGATATACATTGAAAATTTTGATACATTCAACTTCTTCTTCTTCTTTCCGTGTATTACATTTTAACAATCGATTCTTTAGCATTTTATGTCCTCTGTAATCTCTTTTTTCAGCAAAAATGAAGAAAAAGAAATTATTTGCTACAATCTTCTAATTTAAAAAATAATATGCGAAGTATATATGTATATAATAAAGAATTCTTTCCGTGGAAGTCTCTGTAATCGGCGAATTTGAGATAAATAAATCATAAATAAGATAAATAATACATAAAATTTAATTCTACGAAGAAATAGGAAAATGAAATAATATCATTAAGACTTAAGAAACGAATACGCAATTATGAATACATTAAATACGATAGAAAACATTATCACGATCAAAAATAATATCCATCGTGGGAATGATTGAAATGATACAGCCTTTTTATAATTTTTTTTATTCAAGCATTGCATATAGACACATTGCATATAAAGCATATTAAACATGTATTAAGTGGAGGGAAAAAGACAAATAAGAGAGGCATAATAAGATAACGTAACATAGTCACATTGACGGCGGCGAAAGATCAAACTGGCTCGAACTCCGTGCTCGTTTATATAGAAGGTAACGTCATTTTAACGTATTTCAGTAATGACGTGTACTTCATTTCATAAGGTGCTCGTCGTTCGTCTGTCAGTTGAGTCAATTGTTTGGTTGCGTTTCTTCACGTGATTGATTATTACCAACGATCAGATCGATATGGATAACCAATCCTGCAAGATCCTATGGATGAAGATCCCATCAGGTGCGAAATTTATTGTGCTTAAGATGTCCTTAAAATGTACAATTTCATATATAGTATTACAAAAAGAAAGTGTTTTAGACAATTCATATTCTATTATAACTTTATTCTACAGTAATGACAATGACATATTTCATTTTTATGGCAGTAAAATGACAAGTATGATGAGTAAAACTAATTTGCATTATATTGAACCACATTGATATCAAATAAGTTCTACAAGGTTTATTACAGTTTTATATTATATTTGCAAAATATAATAATTAAAGTAATCGGACTATACGTGACCCAAGCTTTACAATTTTTCCTAATTTTTTGCTGAGTCTTAAACTGAAAAATTGAGTCTTAAATTGATTGTTAGAAGAAAAATTGTCAAAAGAAGAAATATTTTTGGATGTTAAAAAAATATAAAAGATTTTTAAATATTTACAGTAAGAAAAGATTAAGAAAATAGCATTAGGAACTCTTTTTCCACATTTTCGTAAAAAAAATAGAGAAATAGAAAATAAATTGATCCAATATTCATAGAATTAAGTTTATTAACATATTGACATGTTAATGTTTATTGATATGCAAAAATACGAATTGTATATTTTCTAAAGATTTTCTAAAGACCAGCTGACTTATCTATTTAATTACTTGTCTACTTATTCATAATCTGGAATAACAAAAATGTAAAAAAAATATTACAAGCGATGTGTACACTTAATATGTCTAGGTTGACCATATTGATTCTATTTTATGAAGAGTTTCCTTTGTTTGCTTATATAAACAAAACGTTATGATAAAAATATCTATGTATAATATACTAAATATAATGTTGTATAAATAGAGAATTACAATAATATGAACTACAGAAATTAATAATCATCTTTTGATAGTTACAGAAAGCAATGACTTACCTATACAAAATATATTATATTACATCACGACTACAATTTTCTATATTTTGCTTTATGACTAACAAAATAAACAAAAAAATGAGCAATAAACTAATGTAATTGAGTCAGATGAACAATCTGTCTGATATAATGTTAATTGTTGAATTATTTATCGTAATTATCCACAAATGATGAATATCATATATATCAAATGCTAATTAAGCCTAATTAAGCTAATAATTAATATAAAGGTTAACCTATACTATATCAAGCAAACTTATATGCAATATAAAACAAATAGGAAAAAAAGCGAGCAAATATAAATCGTGATCCGATTTATGCTGATAACATTCATGAGCAACATCTATTTTCGTTTAACATTTTTAACAAACAACAAGAAAGTGATTTTAAAGCGTTACTAGCATGAATCGGACTTCGGTCATAGATGTAATAAAAGTATTACACTTTGTGAAAATTAATGAAAAATGGATTTGTTTTGAATTCACAGATGCCCTCAATAATGTTCTCAGACTGAACATAAAAATTAATCATATCGAAAAACCAATAAGAAATGTATTGTAAATATAGAAAAAAATGTTATCAAGAGATCCATATAGAGAACAATTCGATCAATCATAATTTCAAGTGAAACTTTTTATTTTTCACTTTTCATGTTTCATTTTTCATTTTTTATTTTTCATTTTTTACTCTCGAGATTTTACGTAAAATTTCTTCATAACGATTATGAACATAGTTGGAGCGTTAGCTTTTAAACCAATAAACTCATAGTTCGTTTTTAAAGTCTAATAGATTAATATCTCCTGAAATAATAATTTATCAGAGAACAACACGACTATATTAAACTTATTCTAATTCCGAAGTATTATATTAATTCCCCAGATATTCGTTTTATTTCTGCTACCACGATTTATAGCGAAAAAATTCACATGATCAATTTTGCAGTTCGAAGAATTATTATATGATCCCATGAAACATCGTAGATGATCGTAGAGTTTACGTGAAACTTTCCATATTTTTGCTTTAAGGAAAAAGTTATATATAATCGATCTCCAGAAAAAAAGTCTATTACATAACTTTTAGAAGCTAAAATTTCACGGGTTCGAATTCTTACCATTCTAATTACATAAATATCTTTTATTTTATCTTACTAATTTTATAGCTTAAAATTTTGTCGAGAAATTTGACATTTCTTCTGAGATTGAAAAAATGATTATTAACTACATCTTTTTAAAACTACGAATCACAATGAGACTCTATCTTTTATTATTGTGATTACTGAAAAATTATTTGATATAATTTATATTTTATAAATTATTATTTTTATAGTATGTGAGTAAATCTAGCTTTTTATATTTATTATGTGAGTAAATCTAGCTTCTGATATGGCTTCTTAATATCATTTTTAATGTTGTTTATATGTTTATATATGTTTCATATATTACATTTCTTATTGGCTTATTGATGCATACGGTGAAGTGATAATTTTCATGACCACTGACCATTACTGAGAAAGATTCTGTGAGTTGAAAAGGCATTTTCATTTATTTTGAATATAGTTCAATATTTTTATTAGATCCATATTTTCTCATTTTTTGGCTACTTGCTTTATTATATAATTGTAAGATTAAATGAACTTACCAAGTGAAGTTCGATCTTAAGTATGCCTTGTCTCCGGATGGATTACTATGTAGTCATGCTCGCATTACCAACAGAGTTCATAAATTCTAAAAGTTGAAGGCGCTTCCCGTTACCGCCGCCAACTGCGCCACATCTATTGCTCATTATTTAAATATAATGAGGCAAATCATATAAATGGATGAGAAGGAGCGTGTAAGTGCTTAGGGAGTAGAAGGTTCATTCGGTCGAGACAAGGCATAATTAAGATCGAACTTCACTTGGTAAGTTCATTTAATCTTATAATTATCCAAGTCTCGTCCGGATGGACCACTATGTAGCTATTTAAAGCATGATTTCGAGTAACTTTCTTTAATGAGGCCCAATATCAGTACAATATCAGTAAGATAAAAAACGTTGCAAGTAACAAATAAGTCTTAAAAAATAAAAAACAATCTATTCCCCTTAAGTACTTAGGGCTAAGTATCTAATAATATTTATACATCCGGAAAGTCAGACCCTTTTAGGATAGCAGAACTGAATTACTGAAACTTTTCGTATTGACGATTATAAAAGTTCGCGAACACTCGGGATTCGCCAGACCCACCTGCCACTCGCTTAATAAGTTCCAGAGAGATTCCCTTTTTGCAGCTAGGGAAGTAGAGGCATGCCGGGTGCAATGGGCTGAAAAGAGATCTCCTTGCACTCCGCATTCCTCTAAATGTCTATGAATCCAGCGGCTTATTATTATGATTGGATTCCAATCGCCTTGTGAGGCCTCGCGCAGGAGGAATTGCACTCAGAGAGACGCAGAGGCTTCGCCCTTTTGCGAACCGTTTGATCAAAGAGTGGCTACCAATTGCTTTATTAGAAATGAGGGAGATTGCTGATTACATAGTGTTAAAGAACGAATACGAATTCGTATTTTCTAACTCTCGATAAGAATTCGAGAACCTGATTTATTTCAGAGTCAAAATCCGGTGAAATCCGGTGATTCTGACAAAAATTCCACCAGGTCTCTAAGGGTCAAGAATATTGGTTGATCATTGCTACAGACAAAGAAGTAATCATGATTTCTAGAGCTGATGAAGGAATCGACTGCGATATCAGTACCTGCAGCCAAGGCTTTTCCACTCCGGATGTTGAGGCCTGGAAGGAGAGGATAAGAGTGATTAAGACAGAGCGAAGAATAACAGTTTTGAGAGTAGAAGGCGATGAAACATGGGGAAACACGGTTGAGATAGAATAATCAAGATTCCTGTGGCTTCGTCATCCCATATTTTGCATAATACCTTAATAAACAGAATAAAGAGAGCAAAAAAACATTAAAAAAAACAGAAAAACTATCAGGATAAACTGAAGGCATCGATAGAGTCTGGATCGAAGAACGTCTCATTTTTTGCGTTAATCAGGGATGCAAAAAGATCGATATCAAATGAATCGAATGATGCTTGAATTCGGTCGAACGCTTGGGTCGATAAGGACCATTCCGTGCTAGAACTTTCCATGCGTTCCATTCACTATCCGCGATGACATTGTCTATTGAAGCGATATAAGAGGCGAAAAGATAGATGTTTCGCTCTTCTACCATTGCCATATTTCTCTGGCGATGTTAGATAGAAGAGGATACTGGACAGAACCGAATTTATTAATATAAGAGATGGCAGTGGTGTTATCAATCTGCAGTAAGATATTGACATTGAAAAAGTCGCTGGCGAAGCACCTCAATGTAAAAAGCTGCCTTCAGATCCAAGGCATTAATAGGAAGGGTCTTGACCACCAATCGTGAGTATGTTGCTTCCCGCAAGAGGCTCCTCAGTAGGTAAGAGATGCATCAGAAAATATTTCGCAGACGAAGGGTTCTGAGCGGATAGGATTGTACTAGTCAGAATCTAAGAAGACCTGGAGCCACCACTCAAAATCCGTACATAAATAAGAGGAGATCGCCATCTGCTTCGAGTAGTCTCTTGAAACGGATTCCAGGACTAAAAATTTTCCCCTCTCAAAATGCTTGGTATAAGCAAACTATTATATTGCACTGCCGGAAAAACTGAAACCATTAATCCAGTCTCACGAATTCCTTTATAATACAATGCGACTTTCGCAAAAATCTGTCTATCAAGAAAAAGAATTTCCTTCTCTTGTCCGGCGATTAATTGATAGACGGAATCGAATATGATTCTAAGTATCTAAATGATGGTGTGAGCTGAAACTTGTCATAATTGATTAGAAAGCCTAGAGATGTTAAAAAATTCATTGATGCGTGGATATTGTTTTGACATTCTTTGACGGAAGCATCTAAAAGTAAAAAATCATCGAGATAAACAATTGAATGAAAACTTTCTTCGCAGCGATTTGACAATCGAACGCAAGAACTTTAGTGAAAATAAAAGGCGCAACTGAAAGGCCGAATGGCAAGGAGATAAATTCATAGATTCCCCTTCATTGAAAGCGGAGAAATTTACTGAACGATTAGTGAATGGGCATCAGAAAATAGGCATCCTCGAGATTGAGATTGTTGCCATTTTAAATCCCGGAAACATAAGGCGAACTACCATGCGCCAATCCTCTAATTTAAAATGCGGGGAGGGGATATATGAATTTAAATCTCGCAAATTTAGAATGAATCGCATTCCATTCGATGATTTCTTGAAAAAGGGAGAGAAAAACTAGTCCGCCGATGGAGCAACCTCCTCTATAGCATTCTTCTGGAGAAGACGCTCTACCTCCGCATCGCAAACGAATGCCTCCTGTGCAAAAAAGGACGGTTAGAAGAGGCGGGATGGAGGCACAGAAGAAAAGGGAATTTGATAATCCTCCACCGCTCCTAATACTACCGGATCGGAGGTTAACTTTCCAGTGAAAAGAGCTCAACGGCTCGCCGGACTTACTGTAATTAACGGCGAACTCGGGATTTGGATCGTGACCTTCTGCTGTGATTTGCCTGGGAAGGGCCTCTCCTCGAACGATGTGTCGATGAAGCTGGGCGAGGAGGGGCCTTCGTATTTTTTGTATTGGGATGTTCGATTCGAAGTAGTTGGTTTCTCTGCTGTTTCGGCTGTTGCCCCGTCGCAGGTTGAGATCCTTGAGTCGAAGACTCAATTGTTGGTTCTTTTTTGCCATTTTATTAGCAATCTTTTCCATTGTCTGAGCGGTGTTTTCCGTAAAGTACTTACGAAAAGGTATTCATCGACAGTCGCTGAGTCTGATGCTTTACCTAGGAAATTCAAGTAGGGTAGAATGAATGCTCATCTAGTGTTGGAAAGATAGTAATGATGGTTCGCTAACAGATACCTTCTGCGATTTTGGACATAGCCATTCTCTCCTCTGGTAAGCTTTGGAGAGGCCTCAGTCTGGAAAATTCTGAGAATCTGGAAGTGAGGGCATTCAGCGAAGCTCCTACCTTTAGTTGAGACTGGCTCTATGAGTATCGCGCGTCACTACAGTGGCGCTAAGATAGGACGGATCTCTTTATTTATCTTAGATGGAATGAGAAACGAATGGAATGAGAAATCGTCTCTGGGCTCATATTTGGCAAGGAGCGTCTTTTTGAAATCCTTCAAGCCAACATGCACATCGGCCTTGGTTGTGCTGAAGACTATAGATAACAAAGAAGAACCGTCTGATACCTGAATCGGATCACTGAACAACGCATTGACAAAATCATTCGAAGGGAGTTTTTCCCTGTTCCAGATCGGAAGCCTCTATAGTTTCAATAACCTCCTGATCAGTAAAGATTACAGCATTTATCTCCTTGATGCCAGATAAGAAAGAAAGGAGAGACATTGCAGAAAAGAACAATCGGTTATGTCTCCTCTTTGTCATATAAAAAACGAGTCAATAAGGGGATATACTTGATATGCAGCCCCGATCCTTGCCTTGGATCGTCTATTTGTCTGCCAAAATACTCTCGGAGAACGTTCCCGCTGGCGATAACAGCTCGGATGACGGGCATTCTGTCACTACTTCCTGTTGCTCAGGACCGCGTCCTTTTATATAGACGACGAGCTCTGATAAGCTCTGACACAGTTTTTCGCGAGAGGAAGAATGATGCGACTTAGACAGTTCGGCGTTCCGTCGGAATTGCCGAAAGCAGAAAGTAATCGAAAGAACTCAATAAGCAACTAAAGCACGACATCAACAATACTGAAAGCACCATGTATTTTACGTGCGATTTATGTTACAAATGCGTCATATCGCCAGTTCGACTTTATGAATTATTTTATAAAAATGTTTTATCTTTTGTTCTCAAATATGTCTTAAAACGATGATCTGAAAGATGATTTAAACGGAACGATCTATCTATTACATAAAAAAGATTGTCTTTAAAACTTGACTAAAAGTCGTTCTAAAGACGTGTTGAAAAAATCTTACAAATGTCTCTTTTAAGTCTGAAAGACTTTTAAAAAGATTGTCTTTAAAACTTGACTGAAAGTCAGCTTAAAGTCGTCTTTTCAAAAAAGTCTTATAGACGTTTCTTTTAAATCTTTCAGAATGTCTGTAAGACATGCGTGTTTACTGGGTATGTTTAAAATAATCGAACTATATCAGTAAAAACTTTGTACTATCGACTATTATAAAAAAAATATTAAAAATCCGAAATATTTATTTTTCGTATTAAAATGTGTTCATACTAAATTTTTGCCGTATATAGGAATGGGATATATGGCTATTCAGAGGGGGAGGGGGGGGGGATATGCACGACTCATGAAAAATTTACAAATAATGCATATATATAATATAATAAGACATAAAATGATACATAACTTATAAAATTTGTTTATAAAGTTTATAAAGTTTTATAGAATAAAAATGTATAGGTAAATATGTATAGAAAATAATAAATAATAATTATAATCTTCCTATATATTACAAGTGTTATGACATGAGATATATGAGATATTTCATATAATACCATTTTCTGCATTTAGTGCATTGAATTTAATCTGCGCACTTTGTATGCTTTGGGCATAAATCCCGCCCGCTAAAAATGCTGTAAAAGAGACCGGGGTCAGTAAACTATAAGGGTAAGTAAAATAATCGAGGCTACTGTAGTTGGCAATGCAAATCAAAGCGTCAGAGTGCTCTTTTTCTATAGTGCACGTGACATATGCTATAATATAAGAGCACTCCAACATCTCAGATTTGCATTACCGAACGCAACTGTTATAAACAAATCGCGTGAGATACACGTAAATGTGTCTGAACATACAACGGTGACTGCCGCTCAACCTGCTACGAGATCGCGTATTAAAAATTACGATACAATTTAAAAAAATTATACATGTAAGTGAATATTCTTGAAATTTTTGTTCTACAATCATTGTTATACAATGTATATAATTATCTAAGATATTTGATTTTCATTTAGATAATAAATGTAATGTTCTTATTTAATAAAGTCCAACAGATTTTTTTTGTTTACAGATTTTTCTGTCTTTGTTGTCGTATAATGTTAATATTTAAAAAAATGAATGAATGGGTACCTGTCATTCGTTACGCTATAAAGACGTTGATAGAGAACGATCATATCGTTTTGAATATGATTTGTAAATTCATTAATTTGAATCAGATCTTAGGAGTCTAGTATAAATCTTATAAAATCCGATAAAATATATATAATAGGATTCATATCCATCGTCACATCAATCGTGATGCTCTCGCGAAGTCGACAATAGAAAATGATACAAACTTACAGAAAAAAAAATACAAATTGATAAAAATTCTATTTCTCAATCATTATCTAACTTTTTTTACCAAAAGACGATCTTACTCTGTTCCATATATAGCTATATTTTCATTTTCTTTGAAATTTCACTCAAAAGAATTTAGAGTATTCTTTTTTTTTAAATGCATCTATAATGCAATAATTTTTGTAGTTTTAATGAATTTCGATAATAAAAATATACAATAATAGTTAAATTACATGTACAAGAAATTTTTCATGAATATGTATAAATATATATAAACTTTGTACATTTATACATATTTATACATATTCATGCAAGAAAAATTTACATAATATAATAAATTATGTTTATGAACATAACCATGTATAAATATTCATAAACATATATAATTGCATATGAAATGTCCATATATCCTTCTTTCTTTTGTAAAATTACTTTTAAATGTAAAATTACTTTTAAATAGAAGTAGTAATAATAATGTGAAAACATTAAGAATAATTAAAAGGATAATTTTTTGAACGTGTATAGATACATTCTAAATAAAGGATAACTCGTATTATGTTTGTTATAACTGTAATTCAAATAACGATTCGGATTAGATAAATTATTTATTTTATGTATATTTAGACACTTTTAAAAATCAGATATAATTAATATAATTTTTTAATAACAATTTATAATAATATTCTGATATTGCAGTTTTTTATTCTGCATTTTTATGTTTATAAAAATAGATTTTTATTAATTTTATATTTTATATTACAATTATAAAAATTGTTACTAAAAGTTGATATTTTTATAAAATTTATGTTCCCTAAATAGAATCATAATGATTTTTATTAGATTGTCCGGAAAGTTCGTGCCGATTTTGAAGAAAAATTGAAACGCAAAAGATTTAAATTTTAGTATACATTTATTAAATTTAAATCTTTTGCGGCACAAACTTTCTGGACAACCCAATAAATTGTATTGATGTGGTGTGTGAACTCATATTTATTTATCACTTATTTATCATTATTATATTATGACTAAATCATTATATATATACATATGTGTGTGTGTGTGTGTGTGTGTGTGTGTATAAATGATAAATTAAGTATATCCAACTTGATGTGATGTGATATATTATATTATATATAATCTAAATGCATAGTAGCAAATATAAATTAGAATTCAAGCATTAATTTTCAAGTTATTAATCAAGTTACTCTCTATTATTATGTTATATAATTTTTTATTTATTATTAATGTATAAATCTTCACAACTGTATCTTTTATTATTTTCATTTTCAAATTTATTATTTTTGAAGAAAGTATGTTTTGAAAATTAAAAAGTACGATTCGGTATAAACTTATACTAATATTCATATCGAATGTGCGCTTATATTGAAAGTTTATAATGAGTTAATTTGTTTTTAGCAAAAGATTAAGCAAAAGATAAAATTATATAAGTGTTTTAAATTTCAATTGAATTCTAATATTAATTTACATTTAAATTAATGACTGAAAAATATAACATAAAATATCTCAAATAATAATAGGGTTTTAGCAATTCTTCTTTGTTAATAAAAAAAGAATTCTTCTTTGAATGTTTATTATATAACAGATCGTGTAATAGTTGCAACTAATTCGTTATTTATAAAATAATTTATAAAATAATTAATATTTATTAATTATTAATACTAAACAATTATTTAAATTTGCATTTGCATTAAATCGCATTTTTTATGGTATTGATATTTCTTACAGTTACAATGGATGGCAAATGTTAAAGTTGATACATTGATACACATGATTACAATCTAAACATTAAAATGATACAAATTTTCATTCCCAACTATTTCGTATAACATTTAATTTGAAATATCCCTTTACATCAAAAAGTTTTCTCTCTTACATCAAAAATTTTATATTTTTTTATAGAAAAATATTTTTTCTTTGCAATAATTCTGTAATTCATTGGCACAGCACAAAGATTGCTCATTGATATTGATCGATGTGCTCATAATTGAAATTAAATATTTACATATGAAACTCACTCGTTCCCATCAATTCAATTAATCAAGAATTATTTGTACATGACATTAAACTAATTATTATTTTATTTCCATATTACCGCGTCATCATCGTTCTGTTTATTGTTACGATATAGCGTTAATGGCAGCGACAATAAAATTATACACACATTTTCATCGAGCACGTCGTGCGCTCGTGCAAAATCGACGTTTACTGCCTACCTTCTGACCCTGAGGACTTTTATGCTACGTATAAGAGTGAATGCCGGATAGCGCCAGCCGCATTTTCAACCGTTTTTTGATGCCGCTCGGATCATTTAAAATGCCGAGCATCCGTAATTGATTTCGTGTTCGAACATTTTGAAAGTTTCGAGTCCTTCTATTCTCGAGTTTATGTGCTTGCCAATTGATAGTGCAAAAATCACTCAGCGCATCATGGCACCATTGTTAGAAAGTGAGTACAAAACCGTTACCTTGAACGAGCGTGTTTGCGACTGCAGTTCTTCCAGTCTCTCACAGTCTCAAGTCTTCTCTGCATATCTTGCTGAATAAACGTTACGTGCTCTTTTTATAAAAAAAAAAATATGTGAAGAAAAATCGTGCTATATTCAGAAAAAAAGTCACATAGTGATGACAACAATAAAGATAACTGAACCAGATTATAATAGACTGAGTAGTTCTACTTGTAGAATTAATTTATCTAGTCGATGTCAGCTAAAAGTTAGTAATGTTGTTATAATTTCGCACTAATATAAGTGTTACATAATATTATATTATTACGTTTTATTTATATTGTTGAGTGCAAATTAATTATAACACTGATACCAAGTTACTTTTAGAGTTGGTGCCGATTGAATATATATATTATAAAATAGTTTATTTAATTATATATATATATATATATATATATATAAAATTAAACTATTTCATAGGTATTGCAACTATAAAATAACTTATTTATGTGCATTTAATTTCAATAAAATAACTTAACTTACGCATATATTAATTCTCCATACAAAATTTGTCATCTTTAAGTCTAATGCATAATTAAAAGACACAGGCAATAGAAACAGAGAATAACAGATTTTAGTCTATTCAAACACAATACAAAAACTGTATTCTGGTATATATAGTTTCTGATCTAACAGAAAAAAAATCTGTTATTTCCTGTTCCTATTGTCTGTGTTCTTCAATTGTGCATTAGTTATTACATAATACAACACATATTCCCTTCCATGAAATAAAAAATCAAAGAGATTCTAAAGCAGATGTAAAAAAAAAATACCCGTATCTCAGCGTTTTACCAGCTCAAGATTAACGTTTTTTTATGCAGCCAATGGTTTATACATTTAGATCCAGTGAGGAACTGAGGGCACGACCAATCATATCTAAGAATTTTACAACAGTTGCAAAGCTATTTTTTCTGTTGAACGCAGCCATTTATCGCATTTGCTTCATATTGGCTTTTTATAATTTTTTTAAATTAAATAATTTTTTAAAATAAATAATTGCTTTTGCTTGTGAAATTATACAGTGAGTTTGAATAAAAAAACAAATGAGAATTATTCTTTTTCATATATTTTCAAATTTTTGTATAATAATAATAATAATAATAATAATAATAATAACAAAAATTTGAAAAAAATGGTTGAAAAATATTTGAAAAAAAAATAATTCTCAGTTTTTTTTTGTATTCGGACTCATTTGCATAATTTCACATGCAAAAACGTCAATTATTTACCTTAAAAAATTATTATATAATTTAAAATAATTATAAAAAGCAAATATGAAGCAAATACGATAAATAAAAAACTGTATAAAAAATGTTAACAATTTGATCTGGTAAAACGCTAAGACACAGGTATTTTTTTTACAGACTCTCTTTGATTTTTTCATGGGAGGAAAAAAATCGATTTTTGTCGAACTATGTTATAGCTATTACTATATTTTCCGCCGAGTACTCTTACGGGAAGTGTCAATTTGTATTAGATACATATCTCATCATCAACGTTAAGTGTGTTAAACGCGCAAAAATAATGTCAGAAGAATCGACAGCCGAACGAATTGAAAAGCCGCGGCTGGATATCACTCTTGTATTAATTTTCTAAGTTTGCTATATTGGCACACTGTAGAAGAGTGATCTGCTGAGTACTATTTACATTTTCGTCTGTTCTTCTTAACGCGTGCTTTAATCGTGCACGTCGATGGATAGTTTGTCCATTTATTTATTTTAACACACTCATTCTTCACTACGAGCCTAAAACAAACTCGCAATGTGCTGTAACATCAAACGTGAGTAATGCTCATTTTATTACACAATGTGTTACTAATGATTGCAATTTAAATGATTTTCGCGCTTAATATTTTTTCTTTCGTTATTAAAAAATCTTAACATTTTATATAAGAATATATTGTATTTATATTATAATTTATTACAGTTACTACTATATATTACATAATATTTATTATAATTATAAGATACATAATATCGCATTCATTTATAATGTACAACTTGAAAATTATCATTTTAGAATTGCTGAAGGAGAACATAAAGAAAAAGAGAAAAAATTGACATACTAATCTTCTATATTCTACAATTATTATTATAACAAAATTACATTTCAAAATTAATATTATAAAACTTCAATTACTCAAAACAGTCCAACTCATTTTCTGAAAAATTTTTGTTTTTTTAATTATGTCGCTATTGCAGCAAAGCGATATAAAGATAATGTACAATTATATACTATAATAATATACAACATACTATAATTTATTTGTCATATTATATATGTATATATTTAATATATATATAAAATGTTATATATTAAATATATAATATATTCAGAACCTTTTAAAATTTACAATAAAAATAATATATATCATGAAATATATCATGTCCTTCCGGGGAAAAATAAAATTATATATAATTACATAAAAAATTGACATTTTATATAATTTTATACAAACTATGTTTATATATATATATAATTTTTCCTGGGTTTATATATAATAAATTAGAAATATATGTGATAAAGCTATTGTAAATTAAAAACTTTTAAAAGAGATAACTTAATGTTTGAATAAATAATGTTTGAATTCATATTTGTTACTTATACATGCATCCTATATTTATTGAAAACAAAAAAAAAGATATAAGAAAAGGAAAATATGGATGCATTTTTTATCCATGACATCTCAATTACAAAGAAGTTTCTTTTGTCCTACATATATATCAAACAATTCGATTATTATACATTACGTAGAGATAGAAAAAAGTTTTATATACGCGCATAGATGATATGCAATATTGAAGACATTACGCGAAAACGGTTTACAATTTATTTTTTGCAAGAACAAAGAAAAAAGCGACAAAAAATTAATAGTACAATGATTTTTTTACAAAGTATTCTTGAATTCTTAAATTGTTGTTTAAGACAACCGAATATTCATCAAAATAAATTATTAGAATGATTTAATTTTAATTATTGGAACGATTTATAAACCACTCGGATTTCTCAACTCGCTATTTTCTTGAGAATTCTTTCAATTTTTCTCCTACAAAAACATACGGGACTTTTTGCGCTCATTTCTCAATTATCTTCCTCCAGCAATTGAACAAATAATGATATAATTTTTTTTAATTGTTACAATATTTTTCTTCGCTATTTGAGATTTACTACATAAGGATCTTAATGGAAAGATAATGGAAAAAATCTGCTAGATGTTTATATAATGCTAGTAAAAGATTTTTAATTTACGAGCAATTTATTCTAAGAAGCCTATTCTGTAACTTGTAAATGTCATTGAGTAGGTTTTATACATGATAAAAAAGTTGCGCTGCGAGACTGTAGTATTACAGTTACAGTTATTAAAAGTTACAAAATACATCCTTAATTTATTTTAATCTATATAAGTTTGAAATCTGATAAATTCAATCAATATCTGTTGCAATAAACAAATCAAATTTTCTTTTAGAAATGATTAAATGAATATGATTAATCCTCTTCTATTAAATATATTAGAAAATTCTTTGATAATGATATTAATTTATTTAATTAGATTAGCGAAACTTTTTTTAGTCCAATCAATATGATTAGACATTTTGTAAGTATCCAACCAAAAATGTACTAAAACAAATTCTTATAGTTAAGTCTATAATCATTCTTACTATAAAATATCAAGCAATATATTATAATAACCAAAGATTCTGTTTAGTCTTATTAAATACATTCTATTATACACATCTTGTTGATATTAAAACATTTTTCTCATTATAGATCACTTTCACATAAAATTATTTTGTGTTTTCTAATTTAAAATATATATCAATATAAAATATATATCAATATTATTATAATTGTAACGTTGTATGTCAGCTTATTATATTATTAATATTTATTGTATTATTAATATTTTTTTGTAAAGAACGTAAAAATAATTTATTAGTATCAAGATTTAAAGTTGTGAATTAATCAAGTTATTTACAAATATTTTAGTATCCTGAAACATCAATTTCATAGAAGCAAGGAATATCTTTCTGGACAACTTTATTCTTAGTGTAAAGATTATATTTAGTTCTTTTAATATTTGCGCTCCAAGAGCAGTTTGAGATTCATAACTGGTCCTGAATTCTTGATCGAAACGTCTCTTCATGACCGTGACATAAATACAGTGCATAAACAGCATTCTATTGAATCGCTTCAAGGTGACATCCTATAGAAAATGAAATTTACGAAAAAACGCAGGATCTCTTTTATTAATGATAACGCAAAAATGTAAAAATATTCATAGTGTGTTTTTTATTTACAATCTCCTCGAGTCATTTGTGATTAAACTTCTCTCACAAAGAATGATGAAAAGCTAGTCATTTCTAAATTAAGCTAAAATACGTTTTATCTTTGTTGAATATACGTATATGTTTGTATAAGGTTTGTTTGCGTTGCTTAAAATTCTTAAAAATTTGTACACACGATAAATATATATTTGGGTGTTGAAGAAAAAGGAAACGAAAATATTGAATACAAAAAGTGCAAATAAGCGAGCAAACCTACAGACAAAAGTGACGTATAAAAACAGAAAAGAAGGAACAGAAGAAAACGAAGATTATACATTATTCATTATCATCAGAAAAAGAATTGTGTAATCTTTTAGTTATATCAGTTTTGTCATTTTTCATTCGTATTGACAAGACGTGTCGATTTCATCAATATTATGCAATTTGGCAACAATCGACATGGATAAAGCATCGTCTTATATTTACACGAAATCAAAATTAAGTAAAGAAATATTAAACAGTGAAATATTATCTTTAATCTTACAAAAAGTATGTATATAAAATTCAGAGTGAGCATAATCCAATAGCATAAGGTAATATCGTAATAATTAAAATTAACATAACATCAAGTAGAAATCATTTTAGGAAAAATTATAATGATCGCTCGACTTCATTTTTGATGATAATTTTGTGATAAATTCTTGACTTTATAATGATTTTTAAATGATTTTCTTAATTAAAAAAGTTTTTAAAATTTAAAAACTTTTAAAAACGTTTTATCAAAATATTATATTATTCAAGAATTCATCACAAAATCATTGTTAAAAATGTATAATTTTGCCTAAAATAATTTCCATTTGTTCAACTTGATGTTATAATTTTTTATGCTACCTGGAAAAGTAAAGAACTTGCAGTTTGAAATTATAAACTGATATTCAGAATAGATTTTTATATTTAAGACCTTAAAATATCACGAATCAATCAGTGGATCATTTTAGCATCTTAAAACATTACTGAAGCGGTCTTGAAATAAGAACGGACTATGAATATACCAGTTTTATTTTTCTTTTTAAAGCTGACTATATTTAAAGCGTACCTTATTATAAATTTACTTCGTATTCTTATTCTGAAATCTCAATAGAGCATCTCGATGTCGCAACTTACAGTTAGTCGCCGTGGATAATTTCGCTTTAAAGAAACGACAATTTCTAAGAGATTTGCGAGAGCGAGTTGATTCGAGAGAAGTCATCAGCATCGTATTTCTCGTAGGCTGGATGTGGCTTCATGATACATTACGCGCGAAGAAATATTTGACGTTCCATTTACGACGCATCTTTATTTTGCGGATGTATTCATTCCTACTTCCTGTCCTGTGTAATTACAATTTTCATAAATCGCCACAAACGCGAAATTTTCAAACCAGATATCTTCAAGATAGTTCGCGAAGTCATAAATATCAAACGATAAATAAAGTATCCTCTTCGGTTTCTCTTCCCCTCCCTTCTCTATCTCTCCTTTCTCGATTTCTTGCGAAGATCTGCAAGAATCACATCCGCATGTATAAATATTCTCAAAGTCTCAACTGATGACTTGTATTTTGACAGACTAAGCAATTACTTATCGTTTTCTTTCATGAAAATTCATTACAGAGCGATTTTCGATGTAAGACGATGCTTTAATCATAGAGAAGGTTATTAAAAGATACAATTATAGGAGCATTTCCTATAATTTTATTCGAATATTCTTTGCGGTAAAATATTGAATTACATCATTAAAGAATAAAATAAGATGTGATGGTTTTTATTTGAAAATATAATTATTTCAATAATGAGAGAGAGAGAGAGAGAGAGAGAGAGAGAGAGAGAGAGAGAGAGAGAGAGTAAGACGTACTTAATTAAATTATATAGTAACGTAACTTAAGTAATAAACTAAAATAAACTAATAACAAGTAAGTAAGGTTAGTTAGTAGTAGGTAG
>NW_012130088.1:1522263-1530601 GCF_000143395.1 Atta cephalotes
AGAGAGAAGAGTAGAGAGAGAGAGAGAGAGAGAGAGAGAGATAAAGCGCTTATTAAAAATTCTATGAAAAGCCTTTTAAGAATACAAAAATTAAAACATAACAGAAAGTAGGTTATGATCGGTGTAGAAAATAAAAATGAAGATGAAGTAAAATGGAACAGAATACAATTAGAGTATAAAAAAGCAAAGAAAGAGAAAAAACTATATTTTATTTTTACAATAAAGTTATATATTTTATAATAAAGTTATTCTGTCGTCTTTGCATTGAAATATACTTGTCGCGATTATTTCGATAGAAAAAGCAAACGCTAGCGGAAATTGTTAATTTGTTTTCCAATATACGCTTTTCGCAATTCGTGAAAGGATGTTTGGTTGGCTGCCAATTGTTTACATAATAATCATCCCGAAAGCGAGGTAAAGTGCACTTGAGTATTCACGATTGCCAAATAGTAAAACAGTGAAAGGGAATATCTAGGTGAACATGCTTTATTTCTAAGCATCGTCTAAACATATTTGTGTTTATGAGAAATCGGAATATATTTAATGAATTATTTCTAAATTATTTTCTCATAATATTCTTTTTTTTTTAAATAACATTTTAACATAAATACGTAATAATTAATTACAAAAACAATTATACAATGATATAAAACAATTATACAATGAACAATTGTACTTTAATTATTATTTGATATACCTGAATTATTGATTGATTATTTATATAATAACTAACGTATTATTAATATATTATTAATTATATCAAAAGAATTGTGTAGTAAAATACATAGTTAATTTAGTATATATTTAAAATTGATTAAAAAAATAATTCTTTATTTATATATCTATCTTTAAAATTTACTTTGCAATAATTCATTGCTTTTTAGCGATTCATAATTTAAAGATTACTTCAGTAATCTTAAATTGATTACCTTAAAATTTTCATTCAGGAGAAATCATTTCTATCCTTCTATATTAACGAATATTGTATATAAAAGATCGATGTATCATTAAAACAGAAGTGCTTCGTAAACGACTTCGTAGAAGACGAAGCACCTAATTCCGAACTTGAAATGCAGTTTGTCATGACATGTTTCGTCTGCAAACAAATCGACCAAGCATCAATGTATGCGCAGTTTTTTTTAAATGCGCATAACGAAATTACCTCTTGATATTTCTCAGCGTAAAAGAATATTTATAAATCCAGTAATCTTTAAAATATTGAATAAGTTAGATTATATATAAATATGAATTACTTATTATGATCCTCACATATTAGATAAGTGCAAAATATAGAAAAAAGCTACACGAAAATTCCACGCAATTCCAAATGAACTCGTTTTCCTGATTAATATACATCTTTATGTAATTTTATTTTACATGTGGAATAGAATTGAATTGAAATGCTCCACCGCGCGGACAAATGATCATTTTTTTCATATAATTGCAATGCATATGCCGCGAGACTCGTATTTATCGATTTACAATATAAGAATAATTAATTCCCACATGGACGCAATCGTGCGATCAAAAATCTAAGAGCTAATTTGCAATCCATCGCACAATACGCCGCATAGAAAATAGAGACCGTCTCGCGTGCAATCGCGAAATTATGTCGCTGCATCATGTATAATAACGTTCAGCTTAGGTTACATAATTGCATCCTGTAAAATCGCAAGTTTAGGCGCATAACGTAACATTACACATTCTGTCAATCTTACATCGTTCTTCATCTCGAATCTGACATTTCATAATCGTTACGCGTAGCACGCGCATATAAATAGTTTGTTACATGCTTTGTTACAAGCATAGCTTACATGGGAAAATTTAAAATAAAAAAACATGCGCACATTGCACTTGTCTATAAGTCTATAAATTTATCGATAAGGCGCGCGTGATCAACAGAAACTGATTAGTCACAATAGTATACTAACGTTCGCACGTAAATTAATAAATGATATCAGTAAGCGACGAATATAGCGAGTATAGCAAGCGACGCGTACCGAGGAATACAGAAAAAATCAATCTACTGTTAAGAAAAATGAGTACTCAATTTATTTTCTTTCCTTCAAGTAATTATCTTTAACTCCTTTATATAATTATCTTTAACAAAGAATATTTTCTTGATAATAATCTTAAAATATATTTATTACAAAATTTCAGAAAAACTCATTATTATATATTCGAAACAAGAATTTATTTTCTTCTAAAAAATACTATAAAATTGATCGAAAAAACAAACTTTTCATAATAAACAAATTGAATTTCTTTTAACTTAAGAAACTTGATTGAAGTATTAAACTTACTAGAATTTATATTTTGAATAAATTTAATGCTTGTAATGAACTCATGATAGATTTGTGAATATGAACTTTTGAAATACTTGAAATAATTATTACTTGTGTATTTTTCTGTGTGTGCGCGAGTAGACTGTGTTATCTTTCAACGAGAACAACGCTGCAAAACACGAGTGCAAAATATTTAGTACAGAGTTGTAACATTCGGGCGAACGATTCATTTACAAGTGTATCAAACATATCGTGAACTTTGTAGTAAAATAGTACATTTGCTTTGGAAAATTTAGAATTTTTTGGAAGTTCTTGTTGAAAAACGTAGTTAACATGTTACGTTTTCTACGTGACGTTTTTTGATGATCACGCTTTAAAGATAAAATTATCTTCCGACGCGCATAATGTTGCAAACATTTCATTGTAAGGTTGTTCGGCACGATTGTTTTTTACAAGTGTCAAAACGTATCGAGAACTTCGTAAACTAAAATGTATTGCCTTTGAAAGTTATGAATTTTTTTAAGAAATTTTTAATATATTACGTTTTTTACACACTTAAAGAAAATTTCTTTGATTAAAATAATGTGTTTAAATCAAAGAATTTGTGCATCGTGATTAAAGAAAAGTTTCTTTGATTTGAAAATCATTTCTTGAAATAAACTTTTATTTTCTCCTCAAAGATATTTTCACTTCAACTTAAAAAAATCAACAAAAGAAATGATTTTTTAAATTTAAACATAACCTTTCTTTGGGAGCATGATGCTTTATATATCACACTTTATAAGATGAAGTTATCTTTCAACATGCATACACTGAAAAAGATTTGGATATATAATAATCATTTATTTTGTTAAAAATTGGTTAATCAAAAATTGTATTGTTTTAACCAAAATTTTATTAGAAAAATATAATTTCTAAATAAACAAGTAAGAAAATTTTTATTAGTCACATATCAACAAAATAAATGGCATTATTTATATCAAAATATTTCCTTCAGTGTAACACTGCAAACACGTTTAATTGCATGAATACAACATTCCAACAAATGATTGTTTATTAAGTATGTCAAAATAAATATCGTAAACTTTTTGTGAAAGTAAAATGTACCTACTTTCAAAATTACCGAATTTTTTGAGAAGTTTCTGTAACATATATACAAAAAATCAGTTTGCTAAAGTAAAAATAAACTAAACATTTAGATGAGACATTCCACCGGACACTTTTGTAATATCATCATTTTTAATTTTTTTTTTCGCTGACATATTCTATAAATAAAAATATGAGACATGTTTAGCGAAAAAAAAATTTAAATCTTTTTTATGAAATTATTCATGCTTTTAAGTTGCATAAATTTATAAGAAACGTCGTCCTTGCGAACATTCAAATTATTATATCATCGAAATCATTAGTTGTACAAAAAAAAAATACAAGAAAAAGATTTTAAAGATCTTAAATTGTTTTATAGATAGATTATTTTTAATTTATCATATTTTTATATAAATAAATCATTTTCCATGTATTAACATTTTTTTTAAAAACTCAATTTAAAAATTTTGTAAAAATATCATCATATTCCCACTTCAATTATGAATTAATCTTGAAAATTTCAAAATAAAACTCGAATGAATTGTATAGTTAAAAAATTCTGTTGTGTAACGGCGCAATACTGCATACTAATGGTTTCGATGATATCATGATATAAGTACCTTTCCCGAGAATACATAGAAGAAGAAGAATGAAATCAAAATTTGATTGGCTATTCTAATATGTTAGCACTATTATACGCAGGAAAGTGCATAGAGACCAAAATTTGATTGGTTGTTTCCAGTATTGCTATCACCATTATGCGCAATAGTACACCTTGTATTCTTACATCATGATATAATACATTTTAATGTTCGCATAATTTTAATGTCACATTAATCAGCGACTTTTATGAATTTCTACAATTTATATACTATAAGCATGAATAACTTTACAAAAAAAATCTCAAATTTTTTTCGCAAAACATGAGTCTCATATTTTCATCAATAGAATATATTATCAAATTTTAAAAAATATTAAAAATGATAATGTTTTAAAGGTGCCCGATTTGAGGAATGACTCAGATCTGAAAATAAATTTTATTAGATTATCGATATAATTATATAAGATGCTTAAACTGGTTGCTAGAATGTCATAATTTTTTGCACTGGTCATCATGCTTAAATTTCCTGTATAAATATTTCAGCAAAATCATTCTTTACTATATACATACTATACATCATTCTTTTTACATTACGCTTTTCAATTGCACTTTAAAGATAAAGAGAAAACAGGTTGGAAAGTTACACAAGAACTTGCTAAAAGTCTTACACCTTTCTTTTTTCCACAGAGTCAAGGTCCTCTCTCAAGGTCTGTCTTTCTAAGTCATCAATCTTAATTCGTATTACGAATAATGAATAATATTTTATATGATAATATTATAAGTAATGATAATATTATATAAAGTCTAATGATAATATTATTGTACGCGATATCTAAAATTATCAAACATTATGTCAGCAAACAATAGTGTCACTTCTTTGACACGTTCATCTTCTTTATGCAGATAAATTTATTACAATAAAAGAAAAGATTGGTTGAATATGACATAGCATTTTTAATTGGTTGGCAACAGCCAGTTCAAAATGCTATATTTTATCAATGCCATATTTTATTATTTAATTTTTTGTAGTAGCCAATCTTTTCTTTTCTAGCATAATACAACCTATTGAAGTGTTTTAATTTATCTGACAATCAACTGTCCTGTAAGAGCTATATAGTGGCCAAGAAATGTAGATCGAGGATACGCGGCAAAATTATACCGTGATTAACGCAATGCTATCGAATAAATTTCATTTTTTTCTATTGTTTATCAATCACGAAGAAAAACTAATATGATAATTAGTAGGCACTATTTATACAGTATCAACAATGTTTTGTTATATTTTTTCAACTTTAATAGATATATGTACTATGTACTATGTATTATGTAACATAAATGTGTATTACATAAATTTTTTTTGCTTTTCAGTATAAAATTTACATACATAATTATATATAAATATAATTATATATATATATATATAAAATATGTTACATATGTAAAATATGTTACATTGTGTGATATATAATATGATTTTTTTTTGTATAATCTCTATTCGTTTATACATATGTAACAAATAATATAGAAAATAATTAAAATAATTTGAATTTTCTTAAAGATCCATGAACTTTTTGGATAATTATAATTATGCAATATTGTACAAATGTAGTTACAGTTGTTTGAGACTTCAGAATATTTCTCTGACCACAGAATGAATCCTTTGTTTCTGATAACGTTGCTGAATCACGTTTCCAATGATAATTCATGTGAACGTGACGCGCCAAAAAGAAGTTATAATCCGCGACCTCTGGATTCGATCGATTATTTGCATTAATTAACTATCGTTCTTATGAAGAATAAAAATTTTTTGCATTGATTTACGCAATTGTTGACAATATCGTTTGATTCATTGCAAGCGTCAATTGTTCTTACTTACCGTTCGTGTAATATTAGAATATAAATATATTACGTCAACGTATTGATTATTATCAGTGATTATATATTCTAAGTATAATATATATTGTTATGAACTTGCTTTTGAATTTAATATTTCAAATCAAATAGATAATATAAGATAAAAGACTGGATGATTTAAAAAAGGATAAGAGATTTTTATGGTTAACTTGAAAGCAAAATTTGTGAATTTATTTTAGGAAAAAGAATAAATGACATAGTTCTCTATAAGATGTAGAAAATTAAATTATAATACAAAATTAAATTATAATACAAAATTAAATTATAATACAAAATTAAATTGTAATGCAAGATTCATTAGAAATATAATTTACTACTACTATTGAAAACAGACCTAAAAACTATGGAGTATTATTGCGCGTTTTGTTATCACGATTTCGTAATTTCTAACAAAATTTTCTACTTCTTCTCAGGAAATTCCATAGATTGAATCTAAAATAAACGTATTATGTTAGAAACATATTATTATACAATATAAAATGGTAACAATATAAACATAAAACTCTAATTTTTGCATAAAAATCGACAATTATTTATATTGTTACTATTTTTGTAATAACATTTTTCTAATGTTTGTTTTAGATTTTAATCTACAAACCAAAATGTACTGAGGAAAACTAAATCCAAACCTTGATACAAAAAATTCTATTACAAAACTCAAAATTTTCAAGTCTATTTTTAATGACAGAAGACTTCAATATTTTTAATAAAGTATTTTTGATAAATTTTGTATTACAAATTAATTTTCTACAACTAAAATTTAGTAATAAACAACATTTCAACAAATAAGTGTTCCTTTGTATCTTCCTTAAAATAAATTTACAAATTTCGTCACTAATTTAATCATAAAAATCTCATTTCTAATTTAACCGTAAAAAAATCTCCTGCACTTCCCTTCTAAAAAATTTCATTAATTCTTTATATTTTTATATCTTTTTATGTTTAATTAAAATTGAAACAATATTATTTGCAAAATTTTTCTTTTACATTATAAATATTCTTTATAACTTGTCTTATTAATAAATTAGCACAATAAATTAACAATTAATTGTTACATAAATCGACGAGTGTTTATTATTGTTGTTACAAAATATCTGTTAAAAAAAAAAATATAATAAATATTGTCTAAAAGAGAGGGACTTGCTAACATACCACTTTACCACTTTTTCAGAAATCATGTTATCGGACCTCACTGAAATGCCGTTCATAAAACTTGGCGATTTTAAGTTCGAATTCGAGTTCGAGTCTCTTAATCCAGAATTGCAGGAAGTAGCAAGGAAGGAATTAAGAGAGACTCCTGAGATACAAAAACAGTCGATAGCACGCCTGCAAGAATTATTAAAAGGTAGCGTGAATATAAAAAAATCTGTTAAGTTAACGTAAAGAATTATGAAATACGAAATAAAAAATATAAAAATATAAAAGTATGAATGATAAATGGCAACACGTTAAAGGGTATTCCAGTGTAAAACATAAAAATGTGGCTTATATTTTGGGGGAATTTTTTTTTTTAAGAAACTGCTGCATATATTCTTTTGCGCTATCTATTTGTACGTATTTATAGTAAGTATCGACAAATTTTTTTATGGCTAAATGTTTATTTATTTTTATATTACGTAAATTTAAAAATAAAATGTAAAACATGCATCGGTGATTGACATTAGATTTGTTTTTTATAGCTGAACTAGTACATTTTTAGAACTTAAAATGAAATAGGTATATGTTTGATATTTGAATTTTATAATAGAATCTAGAGACTGCTGAAACAATTGCTGATTGCTTCCGCCATTAATGTTATCTTGAACTAGCGACAGCCAATGGCAAGATAATTCTGAAAAAAAGAGTCACTCTCATTGTTACTAGTTAACGATAGCGGTAAAATGTTTAGAGATCCCGCAACAGCAGTATAGATTAGTATACACATTATACAGATATATCATTATATGATGATTGCAAGACATAGAGTGCATTCGTTTACGCAGCGGTTAGCACAGAGAGTATCATTTAATTCTTATTTAACACTCAATGAATAATAAGGATAAAGTAATACTTCTGCGCTAACCGCTGCGTAAACGAATGCAGGAATATTGATACGTTGTCAGACAGCATATTAATTTTTGCTCGCTTATACAATTCTATTTTACTTTTTCTTTCATTTTGGATCATTTTAAATAGTTTGAATTCAACTCTATTGTCACGTACAACAACAAGCAGTCATTTGAATTGCACGGCGATACATTTCCGGTTTCGACTGTTAATCGAAACGGGCATGCGCGCATGCAGTGTCCAGACTCTGTTATAGGAACTCTAGTCAACTTTAGCACAGGAATAAAAAACAGATCTATGATTGCAACTATCTAATTTGGATGTATCATTTTTATAAATGTGTTAATATTTAAACTTTAAATCAACTATATATATATATATATATATATATATATATATATATATA
>NW_012130088.1:1531237-1535153 GCF_000143395.1 Atta cephalotes
ATATATATATATATATATATATATATATATATATATATATAAAAACTATGTTTATAACATTCTTTTTATTGAGCAACATATTTTTATAATTTATTTATTTATTTTTTATTACTTTTATTTTTATAAACTAAAATTTAAGAAATGATACAAATATCTAAATATTTTTGTATGAGGTAAGTATTCAAAATAACTTTGTGATAGAGATAGTAAATCGTCACCAAAAATTTATTATATATTACTTTCAAAATTAATTTATTATATTATTGTGTTTTAGAATAATCAGTAATTTTTTATAATTTTGTTATTATTTTGAAATCTCTACAAAACATCCTTATCTAAAAAGATACAAAAGATACAAAAGAATTTTTAGTTATTATTGATTATTATTATTAGTATGACTATATTGTTTAAACTAAGAAAAATGAAAAATATTGCAACTGTTCAAATGATATGATTTTTAAATATCGATTTTTTAAATAAAATGTTTTAATTTAATATTTATGAAAAAGTAATTTATACATATTGCAATAATCAGTTCATGCAATAAACAGACATGTATTTTACATACATTAATAGATTCAGTAATTACATTCCTGAAATTATATTAACTGACTTGAAAGATATGATTTCCAGAAAAACGCGTTTAAAGTTTTAAATATAGTTGCAATATAAAAATTAAAATTTATCTCTAATTATCGACCGGTTATACAACATAAATCCTCCTCTAACTCGAAATGCTCATTTTTCATTTTTCTTCAAACTATGCTTGATAACTTGCCTTTGAGCTTTAATCGCAAAAGTGCGCAACAAGAACTTATGCGTTAAAAATACCTATTTTATTTTTAATATTTACATTTTGTGTTGTATTTATTTATTGTACTCCTTTACCGCACTAATATTAATAATTTCTATTTAATCTCTTATACACGTTCTCACAAAGTGTCGTCTGTACGTCACATTTTAACAGATCATTGTGAATATATTTACGATGTAAGTTTTTTAATCAAATTTTTAATGACATTTGATTATGATAAATTTTATCATTTGATATTACAGATAATTTTTTAATGGATGATTTAAGTATTTTGTTAAATACGGCAGACATTTAAATTTTAATTATTAACGATAGTTAATAATATACGAGCGACTTTATATCATTTTTCTTTTATAATATGCAATGTTTCTTTTGTTCCGAAATTACTATCTTGGATATTTCGTGACCAATCGATTTCTATTCAAGCAAATTTCTTGCACGTTGAACGAACGCGGCAATCCTTATCTCCTCTTAAAAGAGAATTTGTAAAAGAAGAGACTTATGTGCAGGTATGGCGATCCTGTGATTGTCAATTTTGCTGTAAACAGCACAAAATTCAATTCTAAATATACATATTTATATTCTTCAAAAATTTTATTTTTTGAAGAATTTGAAGTTCTTGAATTTTTTTCAAAACTTCGTATCTAAATTTAAAAAATCTTAAAGTAATTTTTATATAGATTTATTATAGATAATTACAATTTTTTAAATCAAATGCAACTTTTATCCGATTTATAATTTTTTTATGACTTCTTTGATAATTAAATTAAACTACATTTTATCATTTTCCAAAATGAAGTTCAAACATTTGTTCTACAAAATTAAAAGTGTGTTTGTAAATTTTTAAAATCTTTTTGTAACCATTTTAAATAGATGAAAAAGATGAACAGATTTGAGGTTTACTCTCACCGAATTAATCATGATACTGTAAGAATTAAACTTTTTGGATATTTTTTATAACAGTTTAAAATTTTTTATAACTATTTAAAATTTTTATTTGACAGCTGAAAAAGATTTGAAATGCCCGTTGGACAATGAAGCCTGGTTGATTAAGTTTCTGAGACCGTGCAAGTATTATCCCGAATCGTCTTTGAAGCTCATCAAATACTATTACAACTTCAAGGTGAAACATGCGAATGTGTATGACAACTTAAAGCCGAGTAAAGAGAAAAATATCTTCGAGCAAAATATCCTAACCGCGTTGCCTAATCGCGATCAACACAGCCGACGTATAGTGATAATTGAACTTGGCAAAAAATGGAAGCACAACAAGTGCAGCCTCGATGAAATTTATAAAGGATGTGTATTGTATTTGGAAGCGGCCATAATGGAGCCGAGTACACAGATCGCTGGCGCGATTATCATCTTTGACATGGATGGTCTCACCCTTCAGCAAGCCTGGCAATTTACCCCGCCGTTTGCCAAGAGGATTGTCGATTTGCTTCAAGAAGCAGTGCCTGTAAGGATAAAAAACATACACATTGTAAATCAACCGTATATATTCAACATGGTGTTCGCTCTGTTCAAACCGTTCCTGAAAGAGAAATTGAAAAACAGAGTGAGTATATTATAAATCAAAATATTAGTAATACCTATGCCATCAAATTGTAAAACAGCAAATTCTAAAAAAAATATTGCGTTAATTCAGAGATGAGAAGTTATATGAAGGAGAAGGTGATATTATGATATCCATTTACGTTTTATAAATTTATGCAATAACTTTATTAATAATCAGTATTTAAATTTGGAACTTAATAATTACATTTTGGCAAAATATTCACTCGATTCTAAATTCAGAGTTACAAAAAACATTTATTACTTAGAACACTATAAAATTGTGGTGACATTGCATAATAGCTCAAAGAGAACAAGAATAGCCTACAAAAATAAATTTAAAAAATCTATTTTATTTAAAAAATAATATTTGGTTACAAAATTAACAAGAGAGTAAAATATTGCAGAATGTAATATACATCGCATATAGATTATTTAAATTAACAATAGAGTTAAAAGTACATAATAATGATAAATTATTATATTTCAAGTAGCATTTAGTTTCCTTAAATATTAATGATTTGATTTGCTAATTCAGTTTTTATATATTTCTTTATTTTTTCTTCTGCTAGATAATCTTTCACGGCACCGATCGCAAATCATTGCATCAATACATATCACCGAAATGTCTACCAGCGCAATACGATGGTACGCTGGAAATAAAAATAAATGGATCCGAATGGTATTCCTTGCTGATACAGGCTGACAAGGAATATGAAGGTATGTACAAAAGAAAATTGCATCACTCGTTTCATAATAGTAACAAAATGAACAAAATGATAAAATTGAAATAAAGTTTAAAAACTATTTGACGCGAGTGTATTTTAATAAAACTTTTCGATAAGAACGATCTTTTTTCTGTTGCAGCTATCAATTCATACGGCTATAAAAAGACATAGTCTTAATACTTTGTAGCATTAAAAAATAGATTAAATATGAAGAAATTATAAAGGCGACATTTCCGAGGAAAAATATTATATTTAATATCAATTATGACAATTATGAATCGTTCTTATATGTATATTCAGTCCTCGAAATGTTGTTTTCATGAAACCTTGCTCACTTTGTAAATTTATTTATAATATACATTATATATTATTGTACAATTTTTTAATTTTCATTTCTTGTTTCAACAATTTAACAAAATTGTATAAGATAAATGTAACATTGCTGAAAGAGTGATGTAATTATTCATAACGTAATGATTACATTATTTCTGTACTTATTTTTTAATTTTGATTCGGAAAAAGTTGATTACATATCAATAATCTTATTTAAGAAATAAAGATCAATTACATGTCAATGATCTTGTTTAAGATCAGTAATTTTAATTTTTATCTTAATCTTAATCACTCTGTAACCATGTGATAAAAGTATATTATATATTCTGCATAGATTTCGTACATTTAATAAATGAAATATATTTATATCATTTATTAAAAATGCATATGTATAAATAAATAGCAAATTGTATATATATATATATATATATATATTAAGTATACAACTTTGTTTCCGCGTTTTTTTTCCGTAAATTCGAGGTCTTTA
>NW_012130088.1:1536279-1537420 GCF_000143395.1 Atta cephalotes
GTTGACAGATGCCCAAGTTTATTGTATGACGTCTATGATCTATTTATATGATCTATTTTTTCGACCACCACTTACCGCTAAAGCCATCTACAGGAAAACGGCGGAAGCAAAGTTGTACACCTAATATATAATTTGCTATTTATTTAAAATTCTAAAATTAAAACTTAAGTATTTAAAAAAATGTGTGTTTGGTTCGTAATTTTAGCATAAAATTAAATTTGTATGTATTAAATTTGTATGTTATAAAAATCGTTGCTATATATGGGAACTTATTATATATATGGGAACTTAATATATATTTAATAAATTATAGACATAATTTATAAAATATATGTATATATGTATTGCATGTGTTTTACTTGATAATACGCAATTATGTATCACAGCACCAACAAAAAGCACTATATTTTCCAATACATTTAATATATTAGAAAACCAGGCTATAGACTTATATTTTTTTTAATTATATAATAATTTTTTTCTCTCTCTTATTTTTTTGATGCTGTTACCGTATCTTATTAAAATATCTTCTCTAGTCTATATATAATTTTGTATTCATTTAATATTATTAATTTTAAAAGTTGGATGAACAAGAAACTTTTCCAAGAAATAAAAGATCCTATAAATAATTCTTCTCATAAATTACAATTTATGTAATACTTTTTATCAATGCTGTTGATATATTGTACTTTCTTTAAATACAAAATTTACTTCTAATAAATCATATATGAATTGATAAGACACTTCGCACTCTTTTCATATGATTACGAATTTCAGATCGAAGTGATAGCCGCGAGCTACATTTTATTAAAATACATCCGCATCTTTCAAGTATCGGACGCCAATAATTTTATTATTTTTTTGTTATAGCTTCATGCGTATAATTTCAAACCATACCAATGATTGATGATAATAACCTATTGATTAATCAAATTTCTGCAGATATCATTTCTTATCTTTATTAGTTACGTATCCATAATTTTGATCAGCTAAAACAAAATATAGATTTTTATTGATATGATTCAAATCGCAAGCCAAACATTAGTTTATATATATATACATACATACACATATATATATATATATATATGTCACGTATGTGTGTATATTAGGTGTAGTAAAAAGAATTATTTTTCTATTC
>NW_012130088.1:1539033-1547553 GCF_000143395.1 Atta cephalotes
TAATATATTATTACTACTATATATATATATATATATATATATATATATATATATATATATATATGTGTGTACATGTATACACGAGAAAGAAAATAAATATTGTATTAACAGCATTAAACAACAGTTTGAAAAAATCTTGTTAATTCAATGACAGTAACAAATAATTAATTAAAACATTTATTAAAACAAGATCATAACGTATTTATTTTATTATCATTTATACATGCGCCTCGGTCACAGATGACTCAGACTTTTCATTCAAACCATGATATTTGATATTTTGGATATACGTATGCAGGGTATCCCGTAATTTAACGGACAATGCTCGGAAACAGGTAAAGCAGACTAAACTGTATCGAAAAGTTCTCTACCATTTTGCAATTTCGCAAGTTAACAAGATATTAATTACTAAAAATTATTGAATATTTTGGTCTTCAATAATTTTTTCTCAAATACTATCAATTTTACAGAAAAACTGTAGGAGACTAAAAATTGTTTAGTTTCTTCTTATAAAGTTCTGCGAATTTTTTCAGAATTTTTTCAAAATTTTTTAATATCATATTTTCTCATATTGGTAAAAATAAGAAAATGTAATACTAAAAAGTTGATAAAAAATTCTGAAAAAATTTTTAGACTTCTATGAAAAGAAAATAAACAATTTTTGTCTCTTGCAGTTTTTCTATAAAGTTGATAGTATTTGAGAAAAAAATTATTGAACACCAATAATCGGCAATTTTTAGTAATTAATATTTTTTTAATTATTGCAAAATAAAATTGCAAAATAGTAGAGGGCTTTTCGACTTAGTCCACTCTGTCCACGAGCGTCCATCAATTACGAGATACCCTGTATAAATAGACATAAAAGAAATAAATTTTATATTTCGTTTGTCCTATAAAAGAAATATTAGGTGTATTTTTTAATGCCATCTAATGAGAAAAACGCCATGAACTTTTTCCCACACCTAATATAATTATAACATAATTTTTTATATGAATACATAATTATGATACATGATGCATATATTGATGCATTAATTTTCTTTCCGACGCAGATACAGCTTTAGTGTTGTCAACCGTCCAGTTTTTAACCGAACAGTCCAGTTTTGGAGATTTTTGTTTAATATCCAGTTATAAATAAGATATAATCCAGATATAAATAACACAAAATCCAGTTTTACGAATAGTTTTGAAAGTTAATTATTGGTCAATAAAATATATATAATATTTGATCAAAGAAATACACAATGTGATTAAACGATGATGGAAATTTTTTTTTGAGTGATAGCATTGTCTTTTAGCATTTTTTTAGTAGAGAAGACCTTACCAGTGTTATCAGAAGGCTTGTTCTGAATTTGCGGGTTTTATTTTAAAAAATGATAAGGACGAGTTACTTCTTTTATACGCTATCAGAAAAGAAATAGGATTTTAAGAATGCTGAAATGTAATTATAAAAATAAATAGGATATGTCTACGTCCATACGTTTCTCATCTACTTATAATCTTTCTTCTCAGACAAATATCTCAGATTTTAGAAATGTCTGATTAGTAATCAAAGGAAAATTGGCAATATACAGCATAGATTATTACAACATTCCAGTAATATTGCTGTAAGTTTCTGTGTTGTATGAGTTATATTAATAATTTTTTTATTGTAATTTTTAGCCATTGATATGTTATTTAACAAGTATATAATATATATTCTCTAAATTTCGTGGAGTGAAATCTCACTCGAAGAGACTGAAAATTTAGTCTGTCTTGAAAAAAGAATGAAAATACGGCTACTCTTCAAAAATGATAGATTTTTAGAATGAGATTTGCTCTTTTGGAATGAAATTCATTCCAAAGAAATGTAATACCAGAGTAGATAGAATCTCATTCCAAAAAAAAGGAAGAGATTTCATTCCGAAGAATCAATCCCTTTTAAATAAATCGATTATTCTTTTTGACTAGTGCAATTTGAGATGCAGATAATCTTGTCCATTACTTCTGTCAATTCTCAAGACTATATAGAATAACTAATTAATCGTTTGAAATAATAGATTATTAATGCTCATTAAGTTACTTATAATTGACCCGGCAGAACCTGTTAATACTGTCACTGAATTAAATATTTTCAATTAGACTGCTATCGGCTAATGCTGCGAAAACATCATTTTTTTCCGTATATCATTACCTTCGAAGACAGATTCACATGAAAGCATATTCTGCCAAAACATTACGCCGTATTGTCCTTCAGCCATTTTCAACTCGCCTCCATGCTTCTTAAGTAATGCTTTTTTATCAATGAAATCCTTTAAGGAATCCCAATTTGTCCCGTGAAAGTGAATCCGATTGCGAAACTTCTCCTGTGATATACAACGCACATGAACATATTATAAAGATTTTACTAAAAGTTTTAAAATTTTCTAAAAGTTTATTATTACGCAACTTATAAAGGTAAATCATAAGATCGTTATATAACTTTAAATCATAAAATCGTACCTCCAGGAATGGTTTAAATATTGCAAATGCCATGTTAAAAATGAAGGCTTGATTCACAATATGGATACCTTTGAGTCGAGTGGGCATACATCTTTGTATAAAATCTACTAGCATTTTAGCAAAACTTGGTGTGATATACGTCAAATGGCTAAGAGAAAAACCTTCGACGTCTAAAATGATATGCGTACCTGCGATCTAAGAAACAAAAAGTTTCGTAATTATAAGTGCATAACTTCGCACATTTATTTACGTAGCATTAGAAATCACAAATTAAATAGGAATATGCTTTCTCTAAATCGATTCGCTCGATATTTTGTAAAATGATCACTTCAAAACAGTTCTCTTTTTAAAAAAAAAAACTATTCTTTACAAAGATATCAATTTAAAATAGTTTCCTTTAGTTAGAAAAATAATTTTTTATAAAATTTTTTATAAATTTTTTATAAAAGTCAATTTAAAATTATCAATTTAAGATTTATTAGATCAATTAAAAAAATTTGCTATTCTCGTTTGGAAAGATCGATTTTTTTTGGAGATCGGAACATCCCTACAATATATGCAAATCTCTCGCTAAAAATTCAAGATTAATTTTAAGTATTAATAAATGCCAATCTATATCTTAAATCTATCAAAGAAATATTTTTTTACCAAACCTGAGTTTTGTATTCCACCATCGCTAGATATAAAATCAATAACATGCCTTTGAAAAAGTCATTGATCGACACCTCCTTCGGTTTCCATCGTTTTCCGGCTTCGACTATTAGCACTCTGCTTCCCTTTTGAGTACGAATCGGCAATGGATATATTAAACCGGCGCAAAGTGCAGTCTTCTGTTTGGTGACCAGCAAATCGGTATATATGTGTGGATAATTTAAGCGGAACCGATAGTATCGTTTTATCTGTTAAGTAAAATATAAATATTTTAGCAATGATATAATAATTACTTAAAAACAATTATTATTATTGTCAAATTTTATAATAAATATAGGATAGATTGACCATAATAAGGCGAGATTAACATTCGAGAAGTAACAGTGAATTTTATCTTTTTAGATTAATACGTTTTTAAAGTAAATACATATATATATTTACAAATATGTATATATATATATATTTCATATACATTTTTTTATTTTTTAAATTATAATACCGAAATTATAAATATATACAGAACAATATATTTTATGATTAATAATTATTTTACTTGTATCAAAATTATAATTACTATTATTTTATGAAATATAAAATATTAAAATAAAAATTGTATTTTTGTATATTTTATCCTAAAATATGTCAATTCTATTATTTTGGAATGTATGATAATCAATCCTAATTACAAGACTAAAATTGTCACATTTGATAGTTTTATTCAAAATTAAATAACTTATTTATAAGAGTAATATATTGATATAAGAATAATATATTGTTAATACCTAAAGAATGTGTAATATAACGTATATAATATTTTAAAATCTTGCGCCTATATTTTTCAAATCATTATTCAAAAAGTGTTCAACAGGCCCAAATCTTCTCTATTAATATTAATAATAAGTCATTGCAATTAATTGAATAATTTTGTTATCTGTTTTCTTTTAAATTTTTCTCGAGAGGTAACCATTCAAAAAATAAATATACATCTAGACTTCGAATTTCAAGATTTCACTGGACTTCACCAGAATTTATCGGACTCCATCGGAATTCATGAATTCATCGGATTTCATTGGACTTCATCAGATTTCACTCGGAATTTATCTGAATTCATGGGATTTCATCGGAATTCATGAATTCATCGAACTTCGCCCGGAATTCATCTGATTTTATCAGAATTCATCGAACTTCATCAGAATTCATCGGAATTCATCAAACTTTATCGGACTTCACCGGACTTCATCGAACTTTTGACAGACGGGAATTCAAGTGGTTACCTTCTCGATTTTTTCTTTATATTCAGTAAGCAAAACTGAGTCACTATACAGGAAAATCACAATACCAAATTAGGCAAATAAAATTTTTATAAAACATTTTATAATTTTAGGATTTTTGTAATGTAAGTTCTGAGCATTTAATTACTGCAGTCATTTTTATATGTAAGCAATACTCGAAGCAAAATTAATTCTTGAAAATATTATGAGATATGACTTACAAGCGAGAAAGCGCTTTTCGCATACCATTTACATGGTCGCAAGAACATTATGTAGAAGTCATCTATGTCCGGTACTTGCAGATCAGGTTCTCCTACAGAAACAAAAAAATTAAAAGTTTATATTCCAATTCTTTCTAATATATGTAGAATATTTCGCGTATAACTTAAAATAAAATTAGGTCAAGACTAAGAAAGACTTTATTGTTATATATGTACTAATACATAAAATATATACGTAAAATAAATGACTTATGCTAAGAATAAAATTTTATTTCGTCGTATTTAAAATATATTTTTTACAACAATAATGTAGTGATTGTAAAAAAAATAATAGACGTCTAAATATTCATACTCAAATTAATGATATTTCATTCAAAAATAATATTTTTAAGAATCACATATATATTTTTTTTCCTCGAGTAATAAAACATATTTGGGCCTTTACACGATTCTTTACGGTTAACTATATTGTATATCTTTGATTGCCCCACTCCTACATAGCAATGAAATTCCTTGGTTCAACATTACATTACACTTCGACAATAATAGCAAACTTTAAGAAGAAATTACAATTTGCAAAAATACTGCGCCTCGTATTTTCATTATTAGTGTCGTTAAATATTGGTTTATGATTGTTGCATGTAATCTCTTATGAATTAATTTTAAAATTATTTTGTGATATTAATTTTTTTTGATGGCTGAAGATAGCTAAGTAAGCCAAAACATTCCATTAAATGTTAATAAATAATAAAGATTGTTAATAAATAATTGTTAATAAATAATGTTAATTGTTAATAAATAATAAAGATTTCTTTTAAATGATTATCATAATTAATACCAAGACTACGAAGCTGCAGGCGCAAACAACTTTCATTTTTACTAGATTCATGTGAATACGGTTGAATTTGCCATATTCATATACCATTGTTAAATTGACCGTTGCAAAACATATGTGGTAATTGCACATAAAATTTCATTTTTATTCTGGAAACTAGAGATGTGCGAACCATTCGAATAAGAATCGAATAAGATTCGACTCAATTCATCATAGAGATTCGAATTCGACTATTCTATTCTATTAGAATCTAAGAGGTTTGAATATGAATCATATATATTAACAATAAAATCTTATTTTCCGCTAATAAGTAATATAATGCAGACATATTATTATTGAAGTAAGAATTGTTGTCTCTGTTAAGACTAATCAACTTTTAAAGTATAATTAAATAATTATATTTATTTATGAATTGCAAAACTCGTTATCTCTATTGAGTTATTCTTCAGTCAGTGATTTTTAATTCCAATTAGGTTATAATACATACAAGAGTGCACTAAACTTATATTAATTTTGATATATTCTGTTCTATCAAATTGTAAATAAAATATATTTTATCAATTTTATATTAAATATGTAAATACATTTAAAACGACTTTATCATATAATCATTATTATTTTTCTCACATAAAAATCTTTTTTGTTATCTATATATTAAAATTCAATTTAACAAAATTATGTTATTAGTTCAAAGTTATGTTTTAATGATTCAATTGGATGTCAAAAAATGTCATACTATTGCTCGATCATTCGCTAACATTCTTCGGATAAAAAGAATTAATCGCTATATTCTATAAGTTATGTAAAAAAGGATTGATCGGTCTATTTTGTGAATTACATAATTTTTTTACAATGATACAGCAGTATCATTCTAATTTGTCTAATTGAGCAAATCATTGCATTTTGCTAGAATTACACCAGATATAATTAAATATTACGTAAAAAGGAAATTTTTTGTTGTTTATCGCGCCTCTCTGCGCGGATTAATTATTTTTAGTTTCTCTTTAAATTTTGCAAACATAAAATTCAACGCAATTTGTTCTAATGATAACTTACGTTTCTCTAATTAGGTAAGAGCAATTTTTAAGTGAAATCAATATTACTAGAAAATCACAAGAAAGAAAATGTCAAGAACAACACTTTGCTTAATTTCACTTTCGTTTTATGATATGTAGGAAACCGGTTGAAGAATAAAAACAAATACATAGGAAAAAGTGTTCGGGCATGATTTTCTTGGTTTTATTTTCTTCCTATATTCTACAAGAAGAAAATGAAGAATATCAAGCGTCCGAGTTCTCAACTGATCATTGTACAAGAAAATTGGAGGTTTAATTATTCAAATTGCTTTATAGAATACTGGTTTTCTTTCTTACTTCTCATTCCTAAGGTCGCGTTAATAAAATTTGCGCCCAAGGGCTTGTGATCTTTAAGTGTTCTCATCAGAAACGCCTACTTCCATAATTTTCTAATGATCTTTTTTGGGGATGATAACGTCAAAATTTTCTATGACAAAACCAGTGATGTTGCAAAGACCACTTTTCAAAAGTAACGTATAATAGTACCGACTTCTTTTTTAAAATAATTATCCAAACTCTTTATTATTGCTACCGAAATCATGAAATACAATAATGCTACGTTATTATCACATTGTTCTTACAAAACAGTGCTGCGGAACTATTTTATTATTCTTAACGCAAGTTTTATTATCATTATAACGTCACTGCTTTTTCATCAAGATAAAAAACTGCATTATAACGATATTTTTCAAGAATTACAGAATAGATCTGCTGATGATACCCTGATCTTTGATCTTTTATCCATTTAACTACTATGATAAGTTTAGAAACAGGGACAATCGTTATTATACAGTGTTACTTAACTTTGAGTTTACATTTACTTTTTAAATTGTAACGACTCCAGACACCCTGGCATTTCGATGCCCTAAAGCTCAAGCCTCAAAAGCCTATATATAAACACGCTACTGCTCGTTTCTTAATCTAAGATATCAATTTGGCGAGATAACAGAATGTATAATATTGATACAATTAAGCTTTTGCTACCTGCAAGCAGTTCTTTTAATTCCTTGAAACCTTGAGCAACAATTTCTGGCGTCTCCCGTAAATCTTTCTTGGCCTTCTGGATGAAGAACTCATCGATTTCACTTATTTCAATAGATAGTTGATGTTCACCGAACATAATCTTTGGAGCATTTTTCAGCCAATGCTCGTATAATTCTTGTTTACATATTGTAATCACCGGAGGTTTATCCTTGATTGTGGTTGATGTCATTATGTTTAAGATCGCAGCTCGATGAGTATCTGTTGAAAAATTATAACAATTGAATTATTGTCTGTCGAAAGTAATACAGCTGGAAAATTTGTGTGAAAATTTAACACATTTTACATATCCTAAATGGTCTAATTTTTGTTTATCACCAGATAAATATGATTAAAAGATAACAGAAATGTTACATAAAATTCATAACACAAAAAATATAACGCTTTGACTTAATGAGATAAGATTAAATAAGAGAAAAATTCTATTTTCAATTGAATCTTGATACTTAATAATATTTATACATAAATCTGTAAATATATTTTTTCTATAAACTCTGAGCTGCTTCGACTTATCGGACTTATTGTATTTCAAATCCAAATCGGTGCTCAGTTTATAAAAAAATAAAAATTTGTGAATTTGTATATAAATATTATTAATTATCAAGATTCACTTCGACTATAAACAAGATTCTTTTTCTTACTTTGATATAATTCTAAAACAAATTTTAGAAACATATTTTTCAAATAAAAATAATATTTTAAATTAACCAAGTAAATTTTATTTATTTAGATTTATATTTTAAAATTGCATTATTTTTATTATTTTATGTTATTATTATTTTATTATATTTATAAACTATATTTTATCTATGTTTTAACACTGAGAAATGTTGAGTATCAATTTAACACAAATATAAAATGCCTTTTACTGTACATAAGTACATTATCCAAGGTTAGTTCAACTTTCGATTAATCTCACAATCAGCTTATTCTCTCTCTCTCTC
>NW_012130088.1:1549007-1549750 GCF_000143395.1 Atta cephalotes
TCCCTCCTCTCTCTCTCTCTCTCTCTCTCTCTCTCATTCCTTGTTCTCTCTTTTAGGCATTAGATAAATTACTACATAATTTAGCCGAAGGTGCAACAACCGGTCCCGAAACATATTTCGTTAACTCACTTGCTATGTCGATTTTGCAAGCTTTACGAAGATAAATATAATTTCAACAAATGCGCGAAAGTAAATTGAAACGAGACCAAAATGCTACTTTTACACGTTTCCAGTCAGTCAAGAATCTAAGTACACATTCAATTCATCAAAGTCTTTTCAGTTATGTCACGGAAGTACAAATATGATTGTATATGTATGTAAATTATATGTGTAATACAAGTTTTGTCGCTAACATGAAAAGCTGAATATAATGAGCTACTTCAAGACTTATATAAGAAAATGTCGACATACATTTCCGAATTTTCTGTCTTTTGAGTAAATTACTATCTTTCCATATTGATTCGAAAAAAAACAAAAATTTCTATTCACAATTTAAAAACAATACAGAAATATGTATAAACATTTTAATTAATAAACGCATTTAAAATTTAAAAAAGTATTTAATCTTTTTATTTAAAAATATATGTATTAACTAATACATATTAATATACACTGTAAAAAATAAAAAAGTTAATTAAAAATGCATAATAGATTTTCTGATATTGGGTTGTCCGGAAAAGTTCGTGCCGACTAACCTATATAATTTAATAAATATATATATATATATATATATATATATATAT
>NW_012130088.1:1550972-1555949 GCF_000143395.1 Atta cephalotes
ATATATATATATATATATATATATATATATATATACTAAAATTTAAATCTTGTTTCAATTTTCCTTCAACATCGAATTTTCAACCCAATACTTAACATTTTTTTGTTAATTTTGACATGTCTCAAATGTCTATTATACGTTTTTAAATTAAAATTAACATTTTATTTTTTATAGTGTACGCATTTACAGATCAGCTCTTTGTAAACAATGCAATGTTCACAAAATATTAACATTCTAACAATGAATCTAGACATGGAAATAATTCGCATGTATATAATTCTTTTCTAACAATGATTTAATTTTTTAATTTTTTAAGAATTTATAATATAATATTTTTTTATAATATAATATTTGTTTATAATAGAAAATTGTTTATAATAGAAAATTCAATTTTATTTTTAGAAACAATAATTTTCCGAATATTACATATATATAATTTAACTCTTCTAACAATACTACATATCAGAATTCCAAAAGTGAATCGCATATTATTAATTGAAATTATATGAACACTCCAATTAGGCTTTATTCTTCTATCAAGAGCACTTCCGAACTTACTTGGGAAAGATAACAGTCATCCCATGGCTATTACACAGCCTGTAGCTTGTTATCATTGTCTATCCATTTCAGTAATTTAACTTTGGCAATTTGTTACGCGAGAATGTCGAACTCATTTTGCCTAATGCTCTTACCTTTGCCGCGAAATAAATTTACAGTTTGTTTTGACACTGAAATTTTTCTGAATAATTCAGAAAATTACGCACACTCGCTAATGCAATTATTTTGACATAATATACAAGCATTTCTAAAGAAACATCTTTGTCTATTATTTTGCTTTTTTATTAGCAAACTAGACATTAATTTTTAAATTTTGAAACTTATTTCCCACTGTGATCTGGCTTATTCAACGGCATACATACATTATGTATTTGATCAACGTACGCGTTGCAAATATTTTATAAGAAAATTTTTCTTCTTGAAAAATAAAACTTGTCCTCCTAGAAGAGTAAAACTTTTTCCAGAGAACAAATTCCTCCTTATACAAACATATTAAATGTAAATGTGGATATAATTTGCGTAGAAATATGTTATATGAAAGGAAAACCAATTATATATATATATATGTTAACAAAATTAGTCCATTAGTTTACATATCATTCTACTCAATTTATTGATCAACATATGTATGATATCAGTCTTTTTTCATTACATATACTGTTAAAAATATAGATATATTATTATTTTCTAAAAACTATCCAAAATATATTATTATTATATATGCAAAATTATTATGTGTATAATACGCAGAATTATCCATATAAATTTAAATTTGGAAAAGAAGATAGGATTTGTTAAATAGAAAAGAAGAGAATAAAATTAATTCTCATAGAAATTTAATACTAACACTGGCCAATAATTTACTCGTTTACAATATTAAAAATATTATTAACAATATTTTTAATGTTCAAAGTAAGTGATTAATTAGTCAATACTAGTATTAAATTTCTATAAAAGTAGAAAAGAAGGTTAAATAGAAAAAAATTATTGCTTAAAAAAGGTTATTAAAAAAACATCTTAAAAATAAAAAAGTAAAACATTTTATATATAATTATTTCTAAGTATATAATATAATAAAAATTATTGTTATTGCTGTTGATGTTATTGTTATTATTATTATTATACAAAATGTATGACACATCAATAGAAGTTTTACACACACACATACACACACACACGCGCGCGCGCGCGCGCGCGCACGCATATATTTGACTATATGAATAAGTTAATAAAGTTTTTTGTTTCATTCAGCATACTTTAATGAGTTTGAAACGCAATGCGATAAAGTACAATGATGATACATAAAAAATATTAAATAAATATCATTATCTTAAGAATAAATTTTGAAATTCATGATTATTTTTTTTTTAGCGTTTTGTTGCTATCATAGTACTAGTTTATTATGTTATAAGCATATATATATATATAAACATTTTATATATAAGCAATTCTCTAAGTTATTGTAATTATTTTTATTACTATTATAGCTTTTTAATATCACAATTAATGTTACAAAATATAACAATTAATATTAATATTAATTACATTGAAAAAAAGATCTACTTATTATTAGAGAAATGTTTAGCATTATCGAAAAGTTAAATGTGCATAATGTACTTATACATATTTCTTATAACAAATAATACTTATAATATTTTACTAACAACCTTCAACTGAATTTTTTATACTTTTTAAAAAGCAAAATCTTACTCACAAGCATTTATTAAAGCGAGAGAAGCTAGATAAGAAAAAGCTAGATAAGAAAAACGAATATAGAAAAATATAAAAATAGCAAATGAGGGAAAACAAATTTTAATTTTCTTATGAAAAACACGTATGTTTTTTTTTATTTATCGTTTAGTACAAGCACATAATAAAAACTACAACACTAGAAAAAAATCTAGTTACATAAATTAGAAGTCTAATAGATTTAATCAATATGTCTACAGGAAAATAAATAAATCAAAATTCTTTTAAAAATTATCAAATAAACATGATAAATTTGTTTTTAAATATACAAAAATTGTTTCACAATAATATTAAATTTAGATCAGCACAAAATTTTTTAATAAGAACATTTTAGTAAATCGAATTTTAATTCTAATCCAATTAAAAATATTAACTAAATCCTTATAATTAAGTTCATTAAACATTTTTGCTATAAAATATTGAATTCAACCATAATAATCAGATATGCATAATTCTATCAAAATTTTAACGTATTTTATACAATCAAAACATTTTTCTCAATAACGAAAGCAAGAATATAAAGAAATATGAGTACTCACTAGAATTATCTTAACGATTTCGTAGAGGTTTTGAAAATCGAACATTCAATCGCACCCTGATCTTCAGAGTCACACACAACTTTTTGTTTTTAAAATTAATTATTTTCACGTGTTTTAGAAGTATGTGCCTTTCATTGCTGAGACTTTGATTCATTTACACCGAAATATTTAGTTAGATATTATGAAAATGAGCATAAGTGCCAACGTAGAATCGTGCTGAGTAGTTAGTCTTCACCAGTCTTTGTCTCTCTCCTCGTCGTAAATGGCGTTTGAGTGGATCGCGAAAGGCAGAGAAAGAGGAAAGGCCTTCTGGAAGGCTGGGTCAGTACTGTCAGCACGAATCGCCAATGGGAACTGTGAAACAATCCAGTCAGAATTGTTTGAAAGCCACAAGTCTTTCCCACCTTTATGTGACGTTGCGGAACGTGTGATTATTCCGTAAACAAAATAGCGTTATCAAGATAGTTACATTTATTTTAGAAAAAGACAAATATAAAGTAAGTATTATTTACGGTGAATACTATTTTTTCCTTGAATTATCTTTAATTATCTAAATTGTTATTGCGTTGATAGTTGTAAATAAATCATGCAGTTTAAGAATGTGTATTGCACATGTCTACAAAATAATTTATTGCACATAAATATGCATGTATGCATAAAAAATTACAAAAAATTTGATTATTGCTAAATCATTTCCGTATATTAACAAAGGTACAGATTTGAAGAAACACAATCAAGTTGTTTTAAAATGAAAACTGAGTTGTGACTGAAATTAATGATATAAAACATGTGTTGCACAATTTTTATAACGTATTAGGTGTAATAAAAAGAAATCCATTATTTTTCCATTCAATTTCATGCAAAAATAATGGATTTCTTTTTACTACACCTAATATTTGTATTTTAAATAAACTATATGTATATGTAAGTTATCTTTATAATGCTCTGTTCTTATTGAACAATTCTTTTTTATAGTTTATATAGTTTAGTTATTATTTTTTTATTGTTATAACAATAAAATTCAAAATTTCAATGGCAACAATTTTAATTATTTTACATAAATGTTTTGAGTACTCAAAATGATTTATACAAAATTTTATTGCAATAAGAGAATTATATTAACCTAGTACATTGCAATATAACTTTATATTATTTTAAATACTTAAAGTATTTTAAAATAATTTTGGATTTTGCAAATTTTAAACCGCCGCTAAATATTTTATTTTGTTTTCCTTTTAAATACAATTTAAAATAATATGTAATTTTTAAAAATGTTTTTATTATTTTGTAAACATGTGTAATACATATTCTTAAACTGTATAATTTATTTACAACAATCAATAACAATTTAGATAATTAAGGATAATTCCAGGAAAAAATAGTATTCATCGCAAATAAGAATAATTACTTTATATTTGTTTTTTTCTTTTATAATAATAACATTACTTAATAATAATAACATTGTACAAAATTTAATTCCAAACAAGTTTGATAATTACAAAGAGAATTATAAAATAAATGAAATATATTTAAAATGGCGATATGAAAAGATTACCACTCTGATGTTTTCTTTTTTCTTTTTGTTTGCAAGAAACAGGACGTAGAACAAAGAAAAGAGAATTTAAATACAGAAGGCATGTGTAACAAGAATTTATATACAAATATATAAAAACTCAAACTAATTAAACCTACATATTATAATATTTAATGAAATAATGGGAAAAAAAAGAAAAATTTGACGAAGATTAAAATACTTAAATTTAATTCAACTTTGAACAGTTAGATTAAAATACATATCTACGACATAAGAAATGATATCGCAAAATTTAACGATGTAAAAGAAAAAAAATAAGATCACAACGGATATTGGGAATGTCTCTTTTACTTGAATTTATTATTGAATTATTAACATTTATTTATTCCCAGGAAGAGTTCAAATGATTCGAGCTGTTTATAATTCATATTCAAACTGTTTTGTATATTAGTGGATTGTTAAATAATTTTGAGTTCTTGATGATCAAGTGACAAATTAGAAAAAAAACAGCCTTTAACTTTATATCTGAAATTTATTATAATGTAATTTACTATTAAATTATGTTGAACGAATATATATGTATATATATATATATAT
>NW_012130088.1:1555969-1565060 GCF_000143395.1 Atta cephalotes
ACACACACACACACACACACACACACACACACGCACGCACACGCACACGCACACGCACGCACACACACACACACACACACACACACATATATATAAAATAATTATTTTAATACATCTAATAAAATTATTTTTGAATCTGTGTCTATATAGCTAAAATTTTAGATGTAGCAATATTGTTCCTTTCATTCAGAAATAATTTTATCGCAAAAATCCAAAATAATTGCCATTGCAACTGACTAAGTCACAATTTAAAAAAGAACCATGTAGTACAAAGATAATTTACCGCGTAATTATGGGTTGCCACTAACATTATTGGAAACCGCGTTGTATAAGTATACGTTATATGGCAGTCTACTATACTATCTCAAACAGTTCGTAATGCCGTTGAATATTCAATAACATTAAATAAATAATAATATAAAATACTAAAGTAGAATACAGAATCATAATTAAGCCATAATGATATCACGTTATCATGATGTTTTAAAAATGATTTATTTAAAAATGAACTTAAAAATAACAAATATAGATCACAATGATGTTCTTATAATATTATTATGACTTATTCTGTATTATACTTGCGTAAAGACTAATTAGAAACCGTCAATTATTTTTAAAGCATTGCATAGCTATTTACGAAAATAATGAATCTCACTAGGAGTTTAATAGTGAATTACGATGTCTTAACATGCATCAGTGGGTATTAAGTACATTCAATCGCTATAAGTTTCATATTATAATATATTCATATTATATTTCCAGATTTTTGTAATTTAATGTTACACAATATTAAAAGAGAAAAATCCGATTGCGCACATCGCTAATTAATCAATTAATCAATTTAATATTGAGTATGGGAAAAAATTCGTGGCGTTTTTCCCGCTAGATGACATTAAATGCTCAGCAATCGGCAATTACTAATCGCATCGGCAACACTAGACGTGCGTTTAAAAAGTGACGTGCGTTTAAAAAGTGCGTTTAAAAAGTTTAACCTTTGTTTTGAGCCGAAAAAGATTGAAATCGGTGAAGTGAATCAAAAGTTATTTTATTTTGAAAATGGAAATAAATAAGGAAAAAATTCGCTACATTTTGCAGTAGCACTATGATAAAGGCAAGAATGCTGCATAGGCTTGTGAAAAAATTTGCGCTATTTATTTTGCGGTGAAGATACTCTATCAAAATCAGCAGCACGGAAATGGCTCGCTCGCTTTCGTGTTGAAAATTTCGATGTGAAAGATGAACCTCGCTCCGATTGACCAATCACTGAAAAGTCCGATGAAATCAAGCTAAAGTCGAGCGTAATAAGCATGTGAGTACTGTGGAGATTGCCAGGGAACTAAGCATCGACCACAAAACAGTTTTAAATCATTTACACAAAGCTGGATACAAAAAGAAGCTCGATGTTTGGGTTCCTCACGAGTTGAGTGTTAGGAACATGATGGACCGAATTAACATTTGTGATACGCTATTAAAACGGAATGAAATTAAGCCATTTCTGAAGAGAATGATAACTAGTGATAAAAAATGGATCATCTACGATAATCCAACTAGAAAAAAAATCGTGGATAAAGAAAGAAGAAAAAGCGCAAGCAATCGCAAAATCTGGATTGACGAGAAAGAAGGTGATGTTGTGTGATGGGATTGGAAGGGAATCGTTCACTATGAGCTGTTATCGTCTAATCAAACAATTAATTTCGAACTCTACTGTGAATAACTGCAGAGATTACAACAAGCAATTGAGAGGAAGCGGCCAGAATTAATCAATAGGAGAGGTGTCGTCTTCCATCACGACAACGCTCGACCACACACATCTTTGATGACTCGGCAAAAATTGCGAGAGCTTGGCTGAGAAGTTTTAATGCATCCACTGTATAGTCCTGACATAACACCCTCAGACTATCATTTCTTTAGGTTTAGTTCTCTGCAGAATTTTCTTAATGGTGTAAAGCTAGCTTCAAAAGAGGCCTGTGAAAATTACTTGAAGCAGTTTTTCGATCAGAAATCACAGAAGTTCTATCGCGATGGAATTATGGCTCTGCCCCAAAAATGGCAAAATATTATAGAAAATAATGGAGCATATTTGGTTTAAATAAATTAATTTCAATACTCTAAGAAAAACACTTTAATTTTACTAAAAAATCGCCACGAACTTTTTCCCATACCCAATATAAAATTCTAATTGGTAAAGCAATGAAGAATTACTAGATATTGGCCGATATGATGTATGCAAGAATACAGACAGAATCCTCCCACCAAAGGAATTACTTTTAAAATAGAGGGATTACTTTTAGAGTGAATCTTTTTTTTAGAGTAAACCTTTATGGTATATATTTGTATATTAATTTTTTTTCTCATAGGTCAATGTTTTTTAATCTTTTTTAATTCGTGGCACATTAAATATTAAGCAAATGATTTATATGAAGTATGAGAAAAAGAGAGTCGTTTGACAAGTTTTAAGCCTCAATATGAAACTAAGATGATTTTGACAAGTAATGTCATGTTGGCTCAAAACTTTTCAGACGACTTACGTACATCATTAAATAAATGCATAGGTCTTTTATCAGATTTTATATTCTAAAATAAACAATAAAAAATTCTAAAGATTTACTTATTATTTTATTATTTCAAAAATTATGTTATTTATGCAATAACAATACCACTTTGATTAAAATGAGAGTAAATACAAAATATATTTACACTCATTTTTATCGATAAAATTTCAAATTGATAAAATTAATAAAATATAAATTCAAAAATTAGAAGTAGGCTAGATAATATGTAACTTACGTATAATTTGTTTTAATAGTTCGATTAATAATTATTATGTTTTTAAATATATTGTATCATATTAAGGATGATCACATTAAAGGTCAAAGATTTGATTTTATTTATTGACTAACTTATTTATTTATATGTAACTAATTTGCACATGACATCTAGTGTAGCTTGTTAACAGTATAATATAATCAACAACAATTAATATATACAAAACATTTTAAATCGTATACGTTTCGACTCTAATTTAAGTTTTTTTTCAGTGCGTAACAATATAAAATCGATTGTAAAGTTCTGATCATCAAATTTTCTATCTGTTGTAATCCAAGGATTAAATAATCAAAATAATTAAAGCCATCATTAAATTAATTAAAGTGGTTATATTAAGTTCGTAAGTAAAAATTCTTTGAAATTAAACGAATAGATAGAAAATAAAATCTTAGAGATAATAAAACAAGCTTCATGTAAACATATAACTATTTTTATTTATTTCTCATTCCTTTCGCTTCTTTTTATCTCTTCTAAAATTTTTGCGGTACACTTGCAATGGGAATCATTTGCGACATACCAGTACTACCTGTCATACCGATTAAAAGACCGGTTTTACTTGACTATACATACTATAATTTGTAAAATAAAATATTAATATAGCCTTGATATTTTCATATCTGCAATAAATTACGAAATTAATTTCTTAGAGTGTTACATAGACTGTAACATATAAGTAAACCTACTCAACACTACTTGTACACTGTATGTTGGAAAATTTGTGTTCAATGTAAGACATTTTACATGTCTCAATACACTCAAACTTTTTGTGTTTATTTAATATAAGAATAATTTTCATGTATAATAATTATCATGTATGTATACAAAAAATATAAACAAATATTTTTGCAGCTATTTAATAATTTTCAAAGAAAAGAGTTAAAAGAATTCATTCAGAAAGAATAAAAATAGTAATATTTACTTTTCAGCTTTCATATACATTAAGACTCTGATTTTATTCCGTTTTTCGAAAATACATGTAAACGTGGAACGTTTATCCGTTTATATTCACTTTTAGAAAAAAGTTTACTTGTAAGTAAACATTTACATGTATATATATTGTAATTAATACATCTATTTATTAGAAATGTTTTTCCGAATATACGTGTTTTAAGGGCCTGGTATATTTAAAATTATATATTTAAACGAGAATACATTTATATATTTAGCACATCTTTCTATGAAAATCGTCTTGTCAAATATTTTAACATTTTTTTATAAAATTAAAAATCGATTTTATTTTTTGCATTTTCTTATATTTAGTTTAACATTTTAAAGTGCACTTTAAAGCTGTTGTACACAAGCCGACGTAAAAATTTATTCGTAGAATTAGCATATTAATTTATTAAAAACATTTGTCCGAATACACCATTTTAATTTTATATATTGTACATATTTTTTCGTTTTTATTGAGATGTCTTTTTTACATTCAAAAAGATTTTCGAATTTTTCACAGATGACTCCATGTAATAAATATAATAAAGGAATAAACATTTATTATAAAAATGTGAAAATATTCGAAAAGATGTTTTCATAAATGTTTTCATAGATGGATGTGCTAAATATACGTGTAAATGTATTTCGTTAAATGTATAATAGCAAGCCCAACTTAAAACGTGTCGTATATTCAGAAAAACGTTTCTAATAAATGAATATGCTAATTATATGTATTTTCGTTTAAACATGTAATAGTAAGCTCTAATACACATATAGAGATATAAAAATTCTATAAAGTATTTGCAAAATTTATAAAATATTTGCAGTTTGAATAAATAATAAAATTAGAATGGAAATAAATTTACAATTAAAACAACGAACAAGAAAATTTGTATAATATTTTAAAATAAATAGATCATTTATAATACATAACATTGTTTGATAACTTAGTAATAAAAATTCTCTTGTTTTTTTTTACAAATATCAATATTAATAATAATAATAATATTACATAATACAGATATACTCTGTAACTATAATATTACATATATAATATATTACATATAATATGATATATTGCATAATAACGTCTGATATAAAACATACTTTAATAATTCACATTCGCTAACACAATTCAAAGTTTTAAATTTAATTACAAATTAATTTTCATTAAAAATGCAATATTATAACAATTTCCGCGCTCTTATATCCTTTGTTTCAATTTTTTATTATTAACAGAATTATATATAGATATATATACACAAATACAAAATAATTTCGTTTCTATAAAAGAAAATTACTCATATGTAAAAAAATATGTACATATATTTACTTTTAAAATATTATACATACAATATGTTAAATTGTCCATAAATCCAAAATTCGCTTAAATTGTAAAAAAATATATTTAATAACTATGACAATCTCTGATGAAAATTCAGCTCATTTATTCTTCACGTATCCATAAGTGTTCCACTCTGTAAAATAAACAGATAGATATCAGTTACATACGTATATGTATGGATGTATTGCAGTTTTAACTTTTATGACTTTCGTTTTATGCATAATAAACTTAATTTATGAAAACATCAAAATTGCAATTTACTAAAGTTTAGTATGTATTAAAAGTAATTTAGAAAAATTTTTCTAATAAATAGTTTAAAGAAATGGTCTAATCTTGAACCACATTTATAATCAAATTTAATATCAGATTTCTTTTAATGAAAACATATTAAAACTTATATTGCTTATTTTTATTTAATAAAATTTTGTTCTTTAGATAATTTCTGGGACTGATACGTATCTACATCATTCGAGATATTTTTTAAAAATCAACTATATTATATAATTATTTATATAATCGAGATATATATATCATGTCTCGATAAATTAAATTAATTTTATCATATACAAAACAAAAGATGTAAAAATTTAAAGCTGCAGAAGTACTTTATACAATTATCACACATACAATATATCTATATATATATATATATATATATATATGTATGTATATATTTATGTATATTTATGTACATTTTTTTTTATCAATTTATTTCATACTTTTAATCTTATCTTCGTGAGATATCACTATTGGATACCAATCGGCACCTGTATAATCTATTTCTGGCAATTCACCATCGTAGTTTTTCGGCAAATGACTCGGTGGAATGTGAGCGTGGAAGGAAGACATCTTGGAACCATGGAAAAACATACGATTTCTCAATTTCTCCCGGACGAAAGGTTTGAACATTTGCCACACCATTTTAAATAGAAACGGTTGTTTCACAAAGTGAATCTAAATAAATATCAAATGTAATTAGAATGTGCATAATTATATAATAAGAAATATATACTATTTATCTAATATAAAATAAGAATATATAGAGATGTAATAATATTAATAATAATATTAATAATATTTAAATAATAATATTAATAATAATATTAATATAAATTTAAATAATAATATTGATTTATAAGAATGTAAAAATGGTTGCTACTATCACATAAGTCACAAATAAAACGAGCAAGTATTATAAGATAACTGGATTCTATGACCTAATATCCAATATGCCCTACTCGCTATTCGTTATTATAAAGATGAATTAACAGATAATATTAGTAAGTCATACAGGCTGTCTGTCTGACCCAATTGCATTAGTTTATTGCTCAATTTATTCATTCTGTTATTGTCAATAAAGTAAAATGTGAAACGTCATAGTCATGATGTAATATATTTCGTAGATATCTAAGTAATTGCTTTATATAGTTACCAAGAAATAGTTATTAATTTTTGTAATTCATATTATTACAGTTCCGTATTTATATTTTATAATACTATATTTAGTTTATATTTTTGTCACGTTTTATTTATAAACCAAAGAGAGGTAAATCTTTATAAGATAGAACCAATATGGCCAACTGACATACTGAGGACATACATCGCTTTTAAAGTTTTTAAATACTTTTGTTATTCCAAGGATTAATTCCTGCTAAATATCGGAGATAAGTTAATAAATAATAGATAACAAATAAGTAAATATTAATTATTCTGTAAAATAAGTGTAAAAATTACCTGTAAATAAGTAAAAATTCAATTGTTTGGAAAATATTTCTTTGTATATAGGTAAGTTTTGCATGTCAATTATAAACATGTCGATATATTAATAAACCATAACTTTTTCCATAATTATTTTTCCATAATTATTTATGGAAATAATTAGGTTACTTTATTTTCTATTTCTTCAATTTGTTTACTAAAGGAAGAAAACATATACTAAATAAATATTTCAAGAAAAAGTAGTAGATTTTAGATCATATTAAATATGTGTACATATATTCAATATTCAATATTCAATCATCTATAAATGCTACTTTTTCTTAAAATATTTATAGCATTCAAAATCGGCACAAATTTTCCGGACAATCCAATAAATATTTTAAATATATTAAATATATTTTATATTTTTTTAACATTTAGAAACGTTTCCTCTTTTGAATCTAATCATCAGTTTTTAATCTTGGATTCAAAAAATTAAATAAAAATCATAAAGTTTGGATAAATTATTGTATGAGTCGATTATCTTACATAATATTTATTGTTATCAATACTTAATCTACATATATTGCAAGATGTAAAAATAGATTCAATATAAATATAATGACGTAATGAGGAAATGCTAATGCAAGACGATACTAGTTATTTGTGTGTAACAATATAAAAATAGATAACTTCTTCTTTTTGCAAAGTAATTTTGTATAATTTTATTTATCTGGTATTGTATTAATACTTACTTCCTTCAAACGTAGTGGCATCGCATCCTGAATAAAACTAAGGAGTCTCATACTGAAGGATGGTGTCATTCCCGTGATTTGTTTCATGGAGAGCCCATCGAAATCCATTATCACCACACTACCAAATATCTAAGAAAAAAGAATAAACATATTTGTAAAAAAAATATTTGCAGATTTAAGATTCTCATTAACATTTAATTATTAATAACGATGCTTATTTGCATTAAAATTATTAATTGTTCATCAATTTAATAATTTTATAATGTAAATAAGCAATTCTGCAGATTGCAGAGTCAAATATATATATGTATATAAAATCACACAAATAAAAAAATATTCAGATAAGCATTAAGATTCTCTTTGACCAAATATAAAAATTTTTTTATTTAATTAAACACCCTTCTAATTAGATAATTTAAAGAATTATTTCAGAATGTTCATTATTTAATAATTTTTAATATATTTTATTTTGAAGAAAAAGCTTAATATTTTCTTTCTTTTTCTCTTTTTTATTTTTTTCTCTTTTTCCTTTTTGTTTTACATTGATATAATTACATTCGTTAAATCTTATCGATCGGGCAAAGTGCATTTACATCTTGCGCTTACGTCCGCATTAAAATATGCTTAATTTTGTGAAAATTTAAATAATTTATTACTATTAGCTAAATTTAATTAGCATATATAAATTTAACTTTGTAATTACATGTAATATGTCAATACTATATACAATTTTGTCTCCTCTGGTAATAATTACGAAAATTTAAATTTTTTTTTTGCATAGTCAAGACAATTATGGAATTTTGCTGATCGTGATTTGTTCAATATCAATTATATACACGCATAAATACCCATAACACTGATGCATTTTTGTATAGTAGTAATTCATAATATATGAAGATTTGTACATGCAAAAGAAGAAATATCTAATTTAATCTAATTTAACCTAAATTTCTTTCATATTTTTTACAATTAATATTGTAACACATTTAAATTTGTGTCTAAAGCTAATCTAATTGTAAATAATTTAATTATTTGATTTCTGCGTGTATATGTAAGAAGAGGCATAATTAGTAATTACAATATTTTATTCATACCTGTGTTTCTGGTTCGTACATAGCTAATTCATGTATCAAGTAGAATATGCGAAAAATTTGATCGCTGGAGACTTTTGACGGATCCCAGAGTTTACCGCAATTTACCATCATCATTCTACGATTTTTGTGATCTCTGTGTTTGAAAATATTAACAACATTGTGCTCAACAAAAGCATTCTTTTCGTCTTCCGGCATTAGATTATGCAACAGGACTGCGTGCTTCACCTTGAAGTCTGCGACTCGTTTCATTAGTTCGAACGCACTCTCCGGATAAAACTTACAAGGACGAAGGAAGATCATAAGAAAATCATCGTCGGTAGAAAAATAAATTGTTTTGTCCTCTGAAACAGAAGTAATAATTTTATTAACTTCAACAATTATCGATGATATATAAACGAAGAGATATAAAGATATAAAAACATTAATCACTCTGCTCGTAA
>NW_012130088.1:1565080-1566698 GCF_000143395.1 Atta cephalotes
TATATATATATATATATATATAATATATTATATTATATTACATTACATTATAACTTTATTATATTCTATTTTTTATTACAATAGTATCATTGCAAATATTCAATTCAACAATCTTGTGCAAAGTGGATGATATGAATAGCCAGACATGAATGTGCGCATCTTTCTAACACAATGACGATTCATGATTCATCGCTAGCTGATCATTTCTCTTATCTGTCATCATCGGACTTTGTATCGTTCTGCCACGTTATCAAAATATACTTCTCGATCAAGGTACATAGTCAATTGTGTCACCATAATCAACAGTTACAATGTGTGTGGACTTTTGAGAGAGAGAACGAGAATGAATGATTAAAAATAAGTAATAAACGAGCCTGGTTTGCAAGTTAATCATTAAGTCTGCAATATTGACACCTGAATCATGAAAAGTACTATATCGAGAAAAATATGAAGAAAGATTTATATGAAGAAATTAATTAATGTAAAGCAGGCTATTTCGCGGCTATTTTGTGATGTGAAGATCGGTCTATGTCGGAACGCATACGAAGTACAATTTATATCGAGAAAAGCAAAAAAAACGGTTCAAGTTGTATGAAATTAAAAAAGAGTCTATGTAGCGCAATTTTTCATAAATTTTATGACTGAGGAATCGCCTTGATTTTTAATCTTGTTTCTCGCATTCATTTATTCATCTATTATTTAATTTTCCATAAATTTGTATACTTTATAAGTAATAAACATTGTTTATAGACTCTATATAGACGCTATATAGACTCTTCTTCCATTTCATACGACTTCAATCATGCTTCAAACTTTTCTCGACATAAATCGTACTTCGCATGCATTCCGACATAGATTAGTCTTCACGCCTCGCAAGAAATAAACCGCTTTTTATTATTTTTTTGACATAAACATTTCTTCATATTTTTTTCTTTATATAGTACCTTATATAGTACCTTCTACGGCTTAGATAAAATCCATTAATTTTAGCATTTTTAGCCGTTATTTCCTCGCCGATTTCTACTCGCCTCACGCTTCAATGGTATAAAAGCCATTGGATCGCTTCGGGGCGACTTTGCGTGCGAGGTCACAATGCCCATTTTTAAAGCAATTACCTTGGTGCTCCTTATTAGGGAAATTGCACGTGAGAGCCATTATTTATTCTCTATTTCAAATTTAAATAGATGCTTAAGCACACAAATGTTAATGTGTAATGGAAGACAGACTTTTTGGTCTGTCAAAATTAACAAATACTTACAAATTAAATCAGTGAAAAATTTTGTATAAAAATAAAATATATGTGACATATTGTATGCATATATAATTTTATTGTATATGTATACATACAATATGTCCACATATGTTTTATTTTTTTTAAATATAATCTCTGTCCATATACATACAGAAAAAATAATAAGAAGAATAATTTAAAAATATTATAAGAAATAACTTCTTTTTCCTAACAAGAATTAAAATTATATACAACATTCTATTTTTAAATTAAACTTAATTTACATACAACCTAATTTAAAGAAACTTATAAATTAATGTTGAAGAGAAAATTGTTCTATACAAAGGTTGCATGATTTCAAGGAAATTATTATATATATATATATAT